>NC_092384.1:85143246-85443246 GCF_030028105.1 Mobula birostris
ACAGGATTCAATGAGATGGAATAGTGACTGTAACAGGATTCAAAGAGATGGAATAGTGACTGTAACAGGATTCAATGAGAGAAGGAATAGTGAGTCTCGCAGGATTCAATGAGACGGAATAGTGACTGTCACAGGATTTAATGAGATAGAATAGTGACTGTAACAGGATTCAATGAGATGGAATAGTGATTGTAACAGGATTCAATGAGAGGGAGTAGTGACTGTAACAGGATTCAATGGAAGAAGGAATGGTGACTGTAACAGGATTCAATGAGATGGAATAGCGACTGTAACAGGATTCAATGAGATGGAATAGTGACTGTAACAGGTTTCAATGAGAGAAGGAATAGTTACTAACTGGATTCAATGAGATGGCATAGTGAGTGTAACAAGATACAATGAGAAAAGGAATAGTGACTAACAGGATTCAATGAGATGGAATAGTGACTGTAACAGGATTCAATGAGAGAAGGAAAAGTGACTAACAGGATTCAATGAGATGGAATAGTGACTGTAACACGATTCAATGAGATGGAGTAGTGACTGTAACAGAATTCAATCAGAGAAGGAGTACTGACTAACAGGATTCACTGAGAGAAGGAGCAGTGACTGTAACAGGATTCAATGAGATGGAATAATGACTGTAACAGGATTCAATGAGATGGAATAGTGACTGTAACTGGATTCAATGAGATGGAATAGTGACTGTAACAGGATTCAATGAGAAGGAATAGTGACTGTAACAGGATTCAATGAGATGGAGTAGTGACTGTAACAGGATTCAATGAGAGAAGGAATAGTGACTGTAACAAGATTCAATGAGAGAAGGAATAGTGACTGTAACAGGATTCAATGAGATGGAATAGTGACTGTAACAGGATTCAATGAGATGGAATAGTGACTGTAACAGGATTCAAAGAGATGGAATAGTGACTGTAACAGGATTCAATGAGACAAGGAATAGTCAGTCTCACAGGATTCAATGAGACGGAATAGTGACTGTCACAGGATTTAATGAGATGGAATAGTGATTGTAACAGGATTCAATGAGAGGGAGTAGTGAGTGTAACAGGATTCAATGGAAGAAGGAATGGTGACTGTAACAGGATTCAATGAGATGGAATAGCGACTGTAACAGGATTCACTGAGATGGAATAGTGTTTGTAATAGGATTCAATGAGAGAAGCAATAGTGACTGAAACAGGATTCAATGAGAGAAGCAGTACTGACTGTATCAGGATTCAATTAGAAGGAATAGTGACTGCAACAGGATTCAATGAGATGGAATGGTGACTGTAACAGGATTCAATGAGATGGAATTGTGACTGTAACAGCATTCAATGAGAGAAGGAATAGTGACTGAAACAGGATTCAATGAGATGGAATAGTGACTGTAACAGTATTAAATGAGAGAAGGAATACTAATTATAACAGGATACAATGAGAGAAGACGAACTGACTGTAACAGGATTCAATGAGAGAAGGAGTAGTGATTGTAACAGGATTCAATGAGATGGAATAGTGACTCTAACAGGATTCAATGAGATGGAAGAGTGACTGTAACAGGATTCAATCAGAGAAGGAATAGTGACTGTAACAGGATTCAATGAGATGGTATAGTGTCTGTAACAGGATTCAATGAGAGAAGGAATAGTGACTGTAACAGGATTCAATGAGAGAAGGAATAGTGATTGTAACAGGATTCGATGAGATGGAAGAGTGACTGTAACAGGATTCAATGAGAGAAGGAAAAGTGACTGTAACAGGATTCAAAGAGATGGAATAGTGACTGTAACAGGATTCAATGAGAGAACGAATAGTGACTGTAACAGGATTCAATGAGAAGGAATAGTGACTGTAACAGGATTCAATGAGATGGAGTAGTGACTGTAACAGGATTCAATGAGAGAAGGAATAGGGACTGTAACAAGATTCAATGAGAGAAGGAATAGTGACTGTAACAGGATTCAATGAGATGGAATAGTGACTATAACAGGATTCAATGAGATGGAAGAGTGACTGTAACAGGATTCAATCAGAGAAGGAATAGTGACTGTAACAGGATTCAATGAGATGGTATAGTGTCTGTAACAGGATTCAATGAGAGAAGGAATAGTGACTGTAACAGGATTCAATGAGAGAAGGAATAGTGATTGTAACAGGATTCGATGAGATGGAAGAGTGACTGCAACAGGATTCAATGAGAGAAGGAAAAGTGACTGTAACAGGATTCAATGAGATGGAATATTGACTGTAACAGGATTCAATGAGAGAACGAATAGTGACTGTAACAGGATTCAATGAGAAGGAATAGTGACTGTAACAGGATTCAATGAGATGGAGTAGTGACTGTAACAGGATTCAATGAGAGAAGGAATAGGGACTGTAACAAGATTCAATGAGAGAAGGAATAGTGACTGTAACAGGATTCAATGAGATGGAATAGTGACTGTAACAGGATTCAATGAGATGGAATAGTGACTGTAACAGGATTCAATGAGATGGAATAGTGACTATAACAGGATTCAATGAGAGAAGGAATAGTGAGTCTCACAGGATTCAATGAGACGGAATAGTGACTGTCACAGGATTTAATGAGATGGAATAGTGACTGTAACAGGATTCAATGAGATGGAATAGTGATTGTAACATGATTCGATGAGATAAGGAATAGTGACTAACAGGATTCAATGAGATGGAATAGTGACTGTAACAGGATTCAATGAGATGGAATAGTGACTGTAACACGATTCAATGAGATGGAGTAGTGACTGTAATAGAATTCAATCAGAGAAGGAGTACTCACTAACAGGATTCACTGAGAGAAGATGTAGTGACTGTAACAGGATTCAATGACATGTAATAGTGACTGTAACAGGATTCAATGAGATGGAATAGTGACTGTAACAGGATTCAATGAGATGGAATAGTGACTGTAACAGGATTCAATGAGAGAAGGAACAGTGACTGTAACAGGATTCAATGAGATTGAATAGTGACTGTAACAGGATTCAATGACAGAAGGAAAAGTGACTGTAACAGGATTGAATGACATGGAATAGTGACTGTAACATGATTCAATGAGATGGAGTAGTGACTGTAACAGAATTCAATCAGAGAAGGAGTACTGACTAACAGGATTCACTGAGAGAAGGAGCAGTGACTGTAACAGGATTCAATGAAATGGAATAGTGACTGTAACAGGATTCAATGAGATGGAATAGTCACTGTAACAGGATTCAATGAGATGGAATAGTGACTGTAACAGGATTCAATCAGATGGAGCAGTGACTGTAACACGATTCAATGAGAGAAGGAAAAGTGACTGTAACAGGATTCAATGAGAGAAGGAAAAGTGACTGTAACAGGATTCAATGAGATGCAATAGTGACTGTAACAGGATTCAATGAGAGAACGAATAGTGACTGTAACAGGATTCAATGAGAAGGAATAGTGACTGTAACAGGATTCAATGAGATGGAGTAGTGGCTGTAACAGGATTCAATGAGAGAAGGAATAGTGACTGTAACAAGATTCAATGAGAGAAGGAATAGTGACTGTAACAGGATTCAATGAGATGGAATAGTGACTGTAACAGGATTCAAAGAGATGGAATAGTGACTGTAACAGGATTCAATGAGAGAAGGAATAGTGAGTCTCACAGGATTCAATGAGACGGAATAGTGACTGTCACAGGATTTAATGAGATAGAATAGTGACTGTAACAGGATTCAATGAGATGGAATAGTGATTGTAACAGGATTCAATGAGAGGGAGTAGTGACTGTAACAGGATTCAATGGAAGAAGGAATGGTGACTGTAACAGGATTCAATGAGATGGAATAGCGACTGTAACAGGATTCAATGAGATGGAATAGTGACTGTAACAGGTTTCAATGAGAGAAGGAATAGTTACTAACTGGATTCAATGAGATGGCATAGTGAGTGTAACAAGATACAATGAGAAAAGGAATAGTGACTAACAGGATTCAATGAGATGGAATAGTGACTGTAACAGGATTCAATGAGAGAAGGAAAAGTGACTAACAGGATTCAATGAGATGGAATAGTGACTGTAACACGATTCAATGAGATGGAGTAGTGACTGTAACAGAATTCAATCAGAGAAGGAGTACTGACTAACAGGATTCACTGAGAGAAGGAGCAGTGACTGTAACAGGATTCAATGAGATGGAATAATGACTGTAACAGGATTCAATGAGATGGAATAGTGACTGTAACTGGATTCAATGAGATGGAATAGTGACTGTAACAGGATTCACTGAGATGGAATAGTGACTGTAACAGGATTCAATGAGATGGAGTAGTGACTGTAACAGGATTCAATGAGAGAAGGAAAAGTGACTGTAACAGGATTCAATGAGAGAAGGAAAAGTGACTGTAACAGGATTCAATGAGATGGAATAGTGACTGTAACAGAATTCAATGAGATGGAATAGTGACTCTAACAGGATTCAATGAGATGGAATAGTGATTGTAACATGATTCGATGAGAGAAGGAATAGTGACTAACAGGATTCAATGAGATGGAATAGTGACTGTAACAGGATTCAGTGAGAGAACGAATAGTGACTGTAACAGGATTCAATGAGATGGAATAGTGACTGTAACACGATTCAATGAGATGGAGTAGTGACTGTAACAGAATTCAATCAGAGAAGGAGTACTCACTAACAGGATTCACTGAGAGAAGATGTAGTGACTGTAACAGGATTCAATGACATGTAATAGTGACTGTAACAGGATTCAATGAGATGGAATAGTGACTGTAACAGGATTCAATGAGATGGAATAGAGACTGTAACAGGATTCAATGAGAGAAGGAACAGTGACTGTAACAGGATTCAATGAGATTGAATAGTGACTGTAACAAGATTCAATGACAGAAGGAAAAGTGACTGTAACAGGATTGAATGAGATGGAATAGTGACTGTAACACGATTCAATGAGATGGAGTAGTGACTGTAACAGGATTCAGTGAGAGAACGAGTAGTGACTGTAACAGGATTCAATGAGATGGATTAGTGACTGTAACACGATTCAATGAGATAGAGTAGTGACTGTAACAGAATTCAATCATAGAAGGAGTACTCACTAACAGGATTCACTGAGAGAAGATGTAGTGACTGTAACAGGATTCAATGACATGTAATAGTGACTGTAACAGGATTCAATGAGATGGAATAGTGACTGTAACAGGATTCAATGAGATGGAATAGTGACTGTAACAGAATTCAATGAGAGAAGGAACAGTGACTGTAACAGGATTCAATGAGATTGAATAGTGACTGTAACAGGATTCAATGACAGAAGGAAAAGTGACTGTAACAGGATTGAATGAGATGGAATAGTGACTGTAACACGATTCAATGAGATGGAGTAGTGACTGTAACAGAATTCAATCAGAGAAGGAGTACTGACTAACAGGATTCACTGAGAGAAGGAGCAGTGACTGTAACAGGATTCAATGAAATGGAATAGTGACTGTAACAGGATTCAATGAGATGGAATAGTCACTGTAACAGGATTCAATGAGATGGAGCAGTGACTGTAACAGGATTCAATGAGAGAAGGAAAAGTGACTGTAACAGGATTCAATGAGAGAAGGAAAAGTGACTGTAACAGGATTCAATGAGATGGAATACTTACTGTAACAGGATTCAATGAGAGAACGAATAGTGACTGTAACAGGATTCAATGAGAAGGAATAGTGACTGTAACAGGATTCAATGAGATGGAGTAGTGACTGTAACAGGATTCAATGAGAGAAGGAATAGTGACTGTAACAAGATTCAATGAGAGAAGGAATAGTGACTGTAACAGGATTCAATGAGATGGAATAGTGACTGTAACAGGATTCAATGAGATGGAATAGTGACTGTAACAGGATTCAAAGAGATGGAATAGTGACTGTAACAGGATTCAATGAGACAAGGAATAGTCAGTCTCACAGGATTCAATGAGACGGAATAGTGACTGTCACAGGATTTAATGAGATGGAATAGTGATTGTAACAGGATTCAATGAGAGGGAGTAGTGAGTGTAACAGGATTCAATGGAAGAAGGAATGGTGACTGTAACAGGATTCAATGAGATGGAATAGCGACTGTAACAGGATTCACTGAGATGGAATAGTGTTTGTAATAGGATTCAATGAGAGAAGCAATAGTGACTGAAACAGGATTCAATGAGAGAAGCAGTACTGACTGTATCAGGATTCAATTAGAAGGAATAGTGACTGCAACAGGATTCAATGAGATGGAATGGTGACTGTAACAGGATTCAATGAGATGGAATTGTGACTGTAACAGCATTCAATGAGAGAAGGAATAGTGACTGAAACAGGATTCAATGAGATGGAATAGTGACTGTAACAGTATTAAATGAGAGAAGGAATACTAATTATAACAGGATACAATGAGAGAAGACGAACTGACTGTAACAGGATTCAATGAGAGAAGGAGTAGTGATTGTAACAGGATTCAATGAGATGGAATAGTGACTCTAACAGGATTCAATGAGATGGAAGAGTGACTGTAACAGGATTCAATCAGAGAAGGAATAGTGACTGTAACAGGATTCAATGAGATGGTATAGTGTCTGTAACAGGATTCAATGAGAGAAGGAATAGTGACTGTAACAGGATTCAATGAGAGAAGGAATAGTGATTGTAACAGGATTCGATGAGATGGAAGAGTGACTGTAACAGGATTCAATGAGAGAAGGAAAAGTGACTGTAACAGGATTCAAAGAGATGGAATAGTGACTGTAACAGGATTCAATGAGAGAACGAATAGTGACTGTAACAGGATTCAATGAGAAGGAATAGTGACTGTAACAGGATTCAATGAGATGGAGTAGTGACTGTAACAGGATTCAATGAGAGAAGGAATAGGGACTGTAACAAGATTCAATGAGAGAAGGAATAGTGACTGTAACAGGATTCAATGAGATGGAATAGTGACTATAACAGGATTCAATGAGATGGAAGAGTGACTGTAACAGGATTCAATCAGAGAAGGAATAGTGACTGTAACAGGATTCAATGAGATGGTATAGTGTCTGTAACAGGATTCAATGAGAGAAGGAATAGTGACTGTAACAGGATTCAATGAGAGAAGGAATAGTGATTGTAACAGGATTCGATGAGATGGAAGAGTGACTGCAACAGGATTCAATGAGAGAAGGAACAGTGACTGTAACAGGATTCAATGAGATTGAATAGTGACTGTAACAGGATTCAATGACAGAAGGAAAAGTGACTGTAACAGGATTGAATGACATGGAATAGTGACTGTAACATGATTCAATGAGATGGAGTAGTGACTGTAACAGAATTCAATCAGAGAAGGAGTACTGACTAACAGGATTCACTGAGAGAAGGAGCAGTGACTGTAACAGGATTCAATGAAATGGAATAGTGACTGTAACAGGATTCAATGAGATGGAATAGTCACTGTAACAGGATTCAATGAGATGGAATAGTGACTGTAACAGGATTCAATCAGATGGAGCAGTGACTGTAACACGATTCAATGAGAGAAGGAAAAGTGACTGTAACAGGATTCAATGAGAGAAGGAAAAGTGACTGTAACAGGATTCAATGAGATGCAATAGTGACTGTAACAGGATTCAATGAGAGAACGAATAGTGACTGTAACAGGATTCAATGAGAAGGAATAGTGACTGTAACAGGATTCAATGAGATGGAGTAGTGGCTGTAACAGGATTCAATGAGAGAAGGAATAGTGACTGTAACAAGATTCAATGAGAGAAGGAATAGTGACTGTAACAGGATTCAATGAGATGGAATAGTGACTGTAACAGGATTCAAAGAGATGGAATAGTGACTGTAACAGGATTCAATGAGAGAAGGAATAGTGAGTCTCACAGGATTCAATGAGACGGAATAGTGACTGTCACAGGATTTAATGAGATAGAATAGTGACTGTAACAGGATTCAATGAGATGGAATAGTGATTGTAACAGGATTCAATGAGAGGGAGTAGTGACTGTAACAGGATTCAATGGAAGAAGGAATGGTGACTGTAACAGGATTCAATGAGATGGAATAGTGACTGTAACAGGATTCAATGAGATGGAATAGAGACTGTAACAGGATTCAATGAGAGAAGGAACAGTGACTGTAACAGGATTCAATGAGATTGAATAGTGACTGTAACAAGATTCAATGACAGAAGGAAAAGTGACTGTAACAGGATTGAATGAGATGGAATAGTGACTGTAACACGATTCAATGAGATGGAGTAGTGACTGTAACAGGATTCAGTGAGAGAACGAGTAGTGACTGTAACAGGATTCAATGAGATGGATTAGTGACTGTAACACGATTCAATGAGATAGAGTAGTGACTGTAACAGAATTCAATCATAGAAGGAGTACTCACTAACAGGATTCACTGAGAGAAGATGTAGTGACTGTAACAGGATTCAATGACATGTAATAGTGACTGTAACAGGATTCAATGAGATGGAATAGTGACTGTAACAGGATTCAATGAGATGGAATAGTGACTGTAACAGAATTCAATGAGAGAAGGAACAGTGACTGTAACAGGATTCAATGAGATTGAATAGTGACTGTAACAGGATTCAATGACAGAAGGAAAAGTGACTGTAACAGGATTGAATGAGATGGAATAGTGACTGTAACACGATTCAATGAGATGGAGTAGAGACTGTAACAGAATTCAATCAGAGAAGGAGTACTGACTAACAGGATTCACTGAGAGAAGGAGCAGTGACTGTAACAGGATTCAATGAAATGGAATAGTGACTGTAACAGGATTCAATGAGATGGAATAGTCACTGTAACAGGATTCAATGAGATGGAGCAGTGACTGTAACAGGATTCAATGAGAGAAGGAAAAGTGACTGTAACAGGATTCAATGAGAGAAGGAAAAGTGACTGTAACAGGATTCAATGAGATGGAATACTGACTGTAACAGGATTCAATGAGAGAACGAATAGTGACTGTAACAGGATTCAATGAGAAGGAATAGTGACTGTAACAGGATTCAATGAGATGGAGTAGTGACTGTAACAGGATTCAATGAGAGAAGGAATAGTGACTGTAACAAGATTCAATGAGAGAAGGAATAGTGACTGTAACAGGATTCAATGAGATGGAATAGTGACTGTAACAGGATTCAATGAGATGGAATAGTGACTGTAACAGGATTCAAAGAGATGGAATAGTGACTGTAACAGGATTCAATGAGACAAGGAATAGTCAGTCTCACAGGATTCAATGAGACGGAATAGTGACTCTCACAGGATTTAATGAGATGGAATAGTGATTGTAACAGGATTCAATGAGAGGGAGTAGTGAGTGTAACAGGATTCAATGGAAGAAGGAATGGTGACTGTAACAGGATTCAATGAGATGGAATAGCGACTGTAACAGGATTCACTGAGATGGAATAGTGTTTGTAATAGGATTCAATGAGAGAAGCAATAGTGACTGAAACAGGATTCAATGAGAGAAGCAGTACTGACTGTATCAGGATTCAATTAGAAGGAATAGTGACTGCAACAGGATTCAATGAGATGGAATGGTGACTGTAACAGGATTCAATGAGATGGAATTGTGACTGTAACAGCATTCAATGAGAGAAGGAATAGTGACTGAAACAGGATTCAATGAGATGGAATAGTGACTGTAACAGTATTAAATGAGAGAAGGAATACTAATTATAACAGGATACAATGAGAGAAGACGAACTGACTGTAACAGGATTCAATGAGAGAAGGAGTAGTGATTGTAACAGGATTCAATGAGATGGAATAGTGACTCTAACAGGATTCAATGAGATGGAAGAGTGACTGTAACAGGATTCAATCAGAGAAGGAATAGTGACTGTAACAGGATTCAATGAGATGGTATAGTGTCTGTAACAGGATTCAATGAGAGAAGGAATAGTGACTGTAACAGGATTCAATGAGAGAAGGAATAGTGATTGTAACAGGATTCGATGAGATGGAAGAGTGACTGTAACAGGATTCAATGAGAGAAGGAAAAGTGACTGTAACAGGATTCAAAGAGATGGAATAGTGACTGTAACAGGATTCAATGAGAGAACGAATAGTGACTGTAACAGGATTCAATGAGAAGGAATAGTGACTGTAACAGGATTCAATGAGATGGAGTAGTGACTGTAACAGGATTCAATGAGAGAAGGAATAGGGACTGTAACAAGATTCAATGAGAGAAGGAATAGTGACTGTAACAGGATTCAATGAGATGGAATAGTGACTATAACAGGATTCAATGAGATGGAAGAGTGACTGTAACAGGATTCAATCAGAGAAGGAATAGTGACTGTAACAGGATTCAATGAGATGGTATAGTGTCTGTAACAGGATTCAATGAGAGAAGGAATAGTGACTGTAACAGGATTCAATGAGAGAAGGAATAGTGATTGTAACAGGATTCGATGAGATGGAAGAGTGACTGCAACAGGATTCAATGAGAGAAGGAAAAGTGACTGTAACAGGATTCAATGAGATGGAATAGTGACTGTAACAGGATTCAATGAGAGAACGAATAGTGACTGTAACAGGATTCAATGAGAAGGAATAGTGACTGTAACAGGATTCAATGAGATGGAGTAGTGACTGTAACAGGATTCAATGAGAGAAGGAATAGGGACTGTAACAAGATTCAATGAGAGAAGGAATAGTGACTGTAACAGGATTCAATGAGATGGAATAGTGACTGTAACAGGATTCAATGAGATGGAATAGTGACTGTAACAGGATTCAATGAGATGGAATAGTGACTATAACAGGATTCAATGAGAGAAGGAATAGTGAGTCTCACAGGATTCAATGAGACGGAATAGTGACTGTCACAGGATTTAATGAGATGGAATAGTGACTGTAACAGGATTCAATGAGATGGAATAGTGATTGTAAAAGGATTCAATGACAGGGAGTAGTGACTGTAACAGGATTCAATGGAAGAAGGAATGGTGACTGTAACAGGATTCAATGAGATGGAATAGCGACTGTAACAGGATTAAATGAGATGGAATAGTGACTGTAACAGGTTTCAATGAGAGAAGGAATAGTTACTAACTGGATTCAATGAGATGGAATAGTGAGTGTAACAAGATACAATGAGAGAAGGAATACTGACTAACAGGATTCAATGAGATGGAATAGTGACTGTAACAGGATTCAATGAGAGAAGGAAAAGTGACTAACAGGATTCAATGAGATGGAATAGTGACTGTAACACGATTCAATGAGATGGAGTAGTGACTGTAACAGAATTCAATCAGAGAAGGAGTACTGACTAACAGGATTCACTGACAGAAGGAGCAGTGACTGTAACAGGATTCAATGAGATGGAATAATGACTGTAACAGGATTCAATGAGATGGAATAGTGACTGTAACTGGATTCAATGAGATGGAATAGTGACTGTAACAGGATTCACTGAGATGGAATACTGACTGTAACAGGATTCAATGAGATGGAGTAGTGACTGTAACAGGATTCAATGAGAGAAGGAAAAGTGACTGTAACAGGATTCAATGAGTGAAGGAAAAGTGACTGTAACAGGATTCAATGAGATGGAATAGTGACTGTAACAGAATTCAATGAGATGGAATAGTGACTGTAACAGGATTCAATGAGATGGAATAGTGATTGTAACATGATTCGATGAGAGAAGGTATAGTGACTAACAGGATTCAATGAGATGGAATAGTGACTGTAACAGGATTCAATGAGATGGAATAGTGACTGTAACACGATTCAATGAGATGGAGTAGTGACTGTAACAGAATTCAATCAGAGAAGGAGTACTCACTAACAGGATTCACTGAGAGAAGATGTAGTGACTGTAACAGGATTCAATGAGATGGAATAGTGACTGTAACAGGATTCAATGAGAGAAGGAACAGTGACTGTAACAGGATTCAATGAGATTGAATAGTGACTGTAACAGGATTCAATGACAGAAGGAAAAGTGACTGTAACAGGATTGAATGACATGGAAGAGTGACTGTAACATGATTCAATGAGATGGAGTAGTGACTGTAACAGAATTCAATCAGAGAAGGAGTACTGACTAACAGGATTCACTGAGAGAAGGAGCAGTGACTGTAACAGGATTCAATGAAATGGAATACTGACCGTAACAGGATTCAATGAGATGGAATAGTCACTGTAACAGGATTCTATGAGATGAATAGTGACTGTAACAGGATTCAATCAGATGGAGCAGTGACTGTAACAGGATTCAATGAGAGAAGGAAAAGTGACTGTAACAGGATTCAATGAGAGAAGGAAAAGTGACTGTAACAGGATTCAATGAGATGGAATAGTGACTGTAACAGGATTCAATGAGAGAACGAATAGTGACTGTACAGGATTCAATGAGAAGGAATAGTGACTGTAACAGGATTCAATGAGATGGAGTAGTGACTGTAACAGGATTCAATGAGAGAAGGAATAGTGACTGTAACAAGATTCAATGAGAGAAGGAATAGTGACTGTAACAGGATTCAATGAGAGAAGGAATAGTGACTGTAACAAGATTCAATGAGAGAAGGACTGTAACAGGATTCAATGAGATGGAATAGTGACTGTAACAGGATTCAATGAGATGGAATAGTGACTGTAACAGGATTCAAAGAGATGGAATAGTGACTGTAACAGGATTCAATGAGAGAAGGAATAGTGAGTCTCACAGGATTCAATGAGACGGAATAGTGACTGTTACAGGATTTAATGAGATGGAATAGTGACTGTAACAGGATTCAATGAGATGGAATAGTGATTGTAACAGGATTCAATGAGAGGGAGTAGTGACTGTAACAGGATTCAATGGAAGAAGGAATGGTGACTGTAACAGGATTCAATGAGATGGAATAGCGACTGTAACAGGATTCAATGAGATGGAATAGTGACTGTAACAGGTTTCAATGAGAGAAGGAATAGTTACTAACTGGATTCAATGAGATGGAATAGTGAGTGTAACAAGATACAATGAGAGAAGGAATACTGACTAACAGGATTCAATGAGATGGAATAGTGACTGTAACAGGATTCAATGAGAGAAGGAAAAGTGACTAACAGGATTCAATGAGATGGAATAGTGACTGTAACACGATTCAATGAGATGGAGTAGTGACTGTAACAGAATTCAATCAGAGAAGGAGTACTGACTAACAGGATTCACTGAGAGAAGGAGCAGTGACTGTAACAGGATTCAATGAGATGGAATAATGACTAACAGGATTCAATGAGATGGAAGAGTGACTGTAACTGGATTCAATGAGATGGAATAGTGACTGTAACAGGATTCAATGAGATGGAATAGTGACTGTAACAGGATTCAATGAGAGAAGGAAAAGTGACTAACTGGATTCAATGAGATGGAATAGTGACTGTAACACGATTCAATGAGATGGAGTAGTGACTGTAACAGAATTCAATCAGAGAAGGAGTACTGACTAACAGGATTCACTGAGAGAAGGAGCAGTGACTGTAACAGGATTCAATGAGATGGAATAATGACTGTAACAGGATTCAATCAGATGGAATAGTGACTGTAACTGGATTCAATGAGATGGAATAGTGACTGTAACAGGATTCACTGAGATGGAATAGTGACTGTAACAGGATTCAATGAGATGGAGTAGTGACTGTAACAGGATTCATGAGAGAAGGAAAATTGACTGTAACAGGATTCAATGAGAGAAGGAAAAGTGACTGTAACAGGATTCAATGAGATGGAATAGTGACTGTAACAGAATTCAATGAGATGGAATAGTGACTGTAACAGGATTCAATGAGATGGAATAGTGATTGTAACATGATTCGATGAGAGAAGGAATAGTGACTAACAGGATTCAATGAGATGGAATAGTGACTGTAACAGGATTCAGTGAGAGAACGAATAGTGACTGTAACAGGATTCAATGAGATGGAATAGTGACTGTAACACGATTCAATGAGATGGAGTAGTGACTGTAACAGAATTCAATCAGAGAAGGAGTACTCACTAACAGTATTCACTGAGAGAAGATGTAGTGACTGTAACAGGATTCAATGACATGTAATAGTGACTGTAACAGGATTCAATGAGATGGAATAGTGACTGTAACAGGATTCAATGAGATGGAATACTGACTGTAACAGGATTCAATGAGAGAAGGAACAATGACTGTAACAGGATTCAATGAGATTGAATAGTGACTGTAACAGGATTCAATGACAGAAGGAAAAGTGACTGTAACAGGATTGAATGAGATGGAATAGTGACTGTAACACGATTCAATGAGATGGAGTAGTGACTGTAACAGGATTCAGTGAGAGAACGAATAGTGACTGTAACAGGATTCAATGAGATGGAATAGTGACTGTAACACGATTCAATGAGATAGAGTAGTGACTGTAACAGAATTCAATCATAGAAGGAGTACCCACTAACAGGATTCACTGAGAGAAGATGTAGTGACTGTAACAGGATTCAATGACATGTAATAGTGACGGTAACAGGATTCAATGAGATGGAATAGTGACTGTAACAGGATTCAATGAGATGGAATAGTGACTGTAACAGGATTCAATGAGAGAAGGAACAGTGACTGTACAGGATTCAATGAGATTGAATAGTGACTGTAACAGGATTCAATGACAGAAGGAAAAGTGACTGTAACAGGATTGAATGAGATGGAATAGTGACTGTAACACGATTCAATGAGATGGAGTAGTGACTGTAACAGAATTCAATCAGAGAAGGAGTACTGACTAACAGGATTCACTGAGAGAAGGAGCAGTGACTGTAACAGGATTCAATGAAATGGAATAGTGACTGTAACAGGATTCAATGAGATGGAATAGTCACTGTAACAGGATTCAATGAGATGGAGCAGTGACTGTAACAGGATTCAATGAGAGAAGGAAAAGTGACTGTAACAGGATTCAATGAGAGAAGGAAAAGTGACTGTAACAGGATTCAATGAGATGGAATACTGACTGTAACAGGATTCAATGAGAGAACGAATAGTGACTGTAACAGGATTCAATGAGAAGGAATAGTGACTGTAACAGGATTCAATGAGATGGAGTAGTGACTGTAACAGGATTCAATGAGAGAAGGAAAAGTGACTAACAGGATTCAATGAGATGGAATAGTGACTGTAACACGATTCAATGAGATGGAGTAGTGACTGTAACAGAATTCAATCAGAGAAGGAGTACTGACTAACAGGATTCACTGAGAGAAGGAGCAGTGACTGTAACAGGATTCAATGAGATGGAATAATGACTGTAACAGGATTCAATGAGATGGAATAGTGACTGTAACTGGATTCAATGAGATGGAATAGTGACTGTAACAGGATTCACTGAGATGGAATAGTGACTGTAACAGGATTCAATGAGATGGAGTAGTGACTGTAACAGGATTCAATGAGAGAAGGAAAATTGACTGTAACAGGATTCAATGAGAGAAGGAAAAGTGACTGTAACAGGATTCAATGAGATGGAATAGTGACTGTAACAGAATTCAATGAGATGGAATAGTGACTGTAACAGGATTCAATGAGATGAATAGTGATTGTAACATGATTCGATGAGAGAAGGAATAGTGACTAACAGGATTCAATGAGATGGAATAGTGACTGTAACAGGATTCAGTGAGAGAACGAATAGTGACTGTAACAGGATTCAATGAGATGGAATAGTGACTGTAACACGATTCAATGAGATGGAGTAGTGACTGTAACAGAATTCAATCAGAGAAGGAGTACTCACTAACAGTATTCACTGAGAGAAGATGTAGTGACTGTAACAGGATTCAATGACATGTAATAGTGACTGTAACAGGATTCAATGAGATGGAATAGTGACTGTAACAGGATTCAATGAGATGGAATAGTGACTGTAACAGGATTCAATGAGAGAAGGAACAGTGACTGTAACAGGATTCAATGAGATTGAATAGTGACTGTAACAGGATTCAATGACAGAAGGAAAAGTGACTGTAACAGGATTGAATGAGATGGAATAGTGACTGTAACACGATTCAATGAGATGGAGTAGTGACTGTAACAGGATTCAGTGAGAGAACGAATAGTGACTGTAACAGGATTCAATGAGATGGAATAGTGACTGTAACACGATTCAATGAGATAGAGTAGTGACTGTAACAGAATTCAATCATAGAAGGAGTACGCACTAACAGGATTCACTGAGAGAAGATGTAGTGACTGTAACAGGATTCAATGACATGTAATAGTGACTGTAACAGGATTCAATGAGATGGAATAGTGACTGTAACAGGATTCAATGAGATGGAATAGTGACTGTAACAGGATTCAATGAGAGAAGGAACAGTGACTGTAACAGGATTCAATGAGATTGAATAGTGACTGTAACAGGATTCAATGACAGAAGGAAAAGTGACTGTAACAGGATTGAATGAGATGGAATAGTGACTGTAACACGATTCAATGAGATGGAATAGTCACTGTAACAGGATTCAATGAGATGGAGCAGTGACTGTAACAGGATTCAATGAGAGAAGGAAAAGTGACTGTAACAGGATTCAATGAGAGAAGGAAAAGTGACTGTAACAGGATTCAATGAGATGGAATACTGACTGTAACAGGATTCAATGAGAGAACGAATAGTGACTGTAACAGGATTCAATGAGAAGGAATAGTGACTGTAACAGGATTCAATGAGATGGAGTAGTGACTGTAACAGGATTCAATGAGAGAAGGAATAGTGACTGTAACAAGATTCAATGAGAGAAGGAATAGTGACTGTAACAGGATTCAATGAGATGGAATAGTGACTGTAACAGGATTCAATGAGATGGAATAGTGACTGTAACAGGATTCAAAGAGATGGAATAGTGACTGTAACAGGATTCAATGAGACAAGGAATAGTCAGTCTCACAGGATTCAATGAGACGGAATAGTGACTGTCACAGGATTTAATGAGATGGAATAGTGATTGTAACAGGATTCAATGAGGGAGTAGTGAGTGTAACAGGATTCAATGGAAGAAGGAATGGTGACTGTAACAGGATTCAATGAGATGGAATAGCGACTGTAACAGGATTCACTGAGATGGAATAGTGTTTGTAATAGGATTCAATGAGAGAAGCAATAGTGACTGAAACAGGATTCAATGAGAGAAGCAGTACTGACTGTATCAGGATTCAATTAGAAGGAATAGTGACTGCAACAGGATTCAATGAGATGGAATGGTGACTGTAACAGGATTCAATGAGATGGAATTGTGACTGTAACAGCATTCAATGAGAGAAGGAATAGTGACTGAAACAGGATTCAATGAGATGGAATAGTGACTGGTGACTGTAACAGTATTAAATGAGAGAAGGAATACTAATTATAACAGGATACAATGAGAGAAGACGAACTGACTGTAACAGGATTCAATGAGAGAAGGAGTAGTGATTGTAACAGGATTCAATGAGATGGAATAGTGACTCTAACAGGATTCAATGAGATGGAAGAGTGACTGTAACAGGATTCAATCAGAGAAGGAATAGTGACTGTAACAGGATTCACTGAGATGGTATAGTGTCTGTAACAGGATTCAATGAGAGAAGGAATAGTGACTGTAACAGGATTCAATGAGAGAAGGAATAGTGATTGTAACAGGATTCGATGAGATGGAAGAGTGACTGTAACAGGATTCAATGAGAGAAGGAAAAGTGACTGTAACAGGATTCAAAGAGATGGAATAGTGACTGTAACAGGATTCAATGAGAGAACGAATAGTGACTGTAACAGGATTCAATGAGAAGGAATAGTGACTGTAACAGGATTCAATGAGATGGAGTAGTGACTGTAACAGGATTCAATGAGAGAAGGAATAGGGACTGTAACAAGATTCAATGAGAGAAGGAATAGTGACTGTAACAGGATTCAATGAGATGGAATAGTGACTATAACAGGATTCAATGAGATGGAAGAGTGACTGTAACAGGATTCAATCAGAGAAGGAATAGTGACTGTAACAGGATTCAATGAGATGGTATAGTGTCTGTAACAGGATTCAATGAGAGAAGGAATAGTGACTGTAACAGGATTCAATGAGAGAAGGAATAGTGATTGTAACAGGATTCGATGAGATGGAAGAGTGACTGCAACAGGATTCAATGAGAGAAGGAAAAGTGACTGTAACAGGATTCAATGAGATGGAATAGTGACTGTAACAGGATTCAATGAGAGAACGAATAGTGACTGTAACAGGATTCAATGAGAAGGAATAGTGACTGTAACAGGATTCAATGAGATGGAGTAGTGACTGTAACAGGATTCAATGAGAGAAGGAATAGGGACTGTAACAAGATTCAATGAGAGAAGGAATAGTGACTGTAACAGGATTCAATGAGATGGAATAGTGACTGTAACAGGATTCAATGAGATGGAATAGTGACTGTAACAGGATTCAATGAGATGGAATAGTGACTATAACAGGATTCAATGAGAGAAGGAATAGTGAGTCTCACAGGATTCAATGAGACGGAATAGTGACTGTCACAGGATTTAATGAGATGGAATAGTGACTGTAACAGGATTCAATGAGATGGAATAGTGATTGTAAAAGGATTCAATGACAGGGAGTAGTGACTGTAACAGGATTCAATGGAAGAAGGAATGGTGACTGTAACAGGATTCAATGAGATGGAATAGCGACTGTAACAGGATTAAATGAGATGGAATAGTGACTGTAACAGGTTTCAATGAGAGAAGGAATAGTTACTAACTGGATTCAATGAGATGGAATAGTGAGTGTAACAAGATACAATGAGAGAAGGAATACTGACTAACAGGATTCAATGAGATGGAATAGTGACTGTAACAGGATTCAATGAGAGAAGGAAAAGTGACTAACAGGATTCAATGAGATGGAATAGTGACTGTAACACGATTCAATGAGATGGAGTAGTGACTGTAACAGAATTCAATCAGAGAAGGAGTACTGACTAACAGGATTCACTGAGAGAAGGAGCAGTGACTGTAACAGGATTCAATGAGATGGAATAATGACTGTAACAGGATTCAATGAGATGGAATAGTGACTGTAACTGGATTCAATGAGATGGAATAGTGACTGTAACAGGATTCACTGAGATGGAATACTGACTGTAACAGGATTCAATGAGATGGAGTAGTGACTGTAACAGGATTCAATGAGAGAAGGAAAAGTGACTGTAACAGGATTCAATGAGTGAAGGAAAAGTGACTGTAACAGGATTCAATGAGATGGAATAGTGACTGTAACAGAATTCAATGAGATGGAATAGTGACTGTAACAGGATTCAATGAGATGGAATAGTGATTGTAACATGATTCGATGAGAGAAGGTATAGTGACTAACAGGATTCAATGAGATGGAATAGTGACTGTAACAGGATTCAATGAGATGGAATAGTGACTGTAACACGATTCAATGAGATGGAGTAGTGACTGTAACAGAATTCAATCAGAGAAGGAGTACTCACTAACAGGATTCACTGAGAGAAGATGTAGTGACTGTAACAGGATTCAATGAGATGGAATAGTGACTGTAACAGGATTCAATGAGAGAAGGAACAGTGACTGTAACAGGATTCAATGAGATTGAATAGTGACTGTAACAGGATTCAATGACAGAAGGAAAAGTGACTGTAACAGGATTGAATGACATGGAATAGTGACTGTAACATGATTCAATGAGATGGAGTAGTGACTGTAACAGAATTCAATCAGAGAAGGAGTACTGACTAACAGGATTCACTGAGAGAAGGAGCAGTGACTGTAACAGGATTCAATGAAATGGAATACTGACCGTAACAGGATTCAATGAGATGGAATAGTCACTGTAACAGGATTCTATGAGATGGAATAGTGACTGTAACAGGATTCAATCAGATGGAGCAGTGACTGTAACAGGATTCAATGAGAGAAGGAAAAGTGACTGTAACAGGATTCAATGAGAGAAGGAAAAGTGACTGTAACAGGATTCAATGAGATGGAATAGTGACTGTAACAGGATTCAATGAGAGAACGAATAGTGACTGTAACAGGATTCAATGAGAAGGAATAGTGACTGTAACAGGATTCAATGAGATGGAGTAGTGACTGTAACAGGATTCAATGAGAGAAGGAATAGTGACTGTAACAAGATTCAATGAGAGAAGGAATAGTGACTGTAACAGGATTCAATGAGATGGAATAGTGACTGTAACAGGATTCAATGAGATGGAATAGTGACTGTAACAGGATTCAAAGAGATGGAATAGTGACTGTAACAGGATTCAATGAGAGAAGGAATAGTGAGTCTCACAGGATTCAATGAGACGGAATAGTGACTGTTACAGGATTTAATGAGATGGAATAGTGACTGTAACAGGATTCAATGAGATGGAATAGTGATTGTAACAGGATTCAATGAGAGGGAGTAGTGACTGTAACAGGATTCAATGGAAGAAGGAATGGTGACTGTAACAGGATTCAATGAGATGGAATAGCGACTGTAACAGGATTCAATGAGATGGAATAGTGACTGTAACAGGTTTCAATGAGAGAAGGAATAGTTACTAACTGGATTCAATGAGATGGAATAGTGAGTGTAACAAGATACAATGAGAGAAGGAATACTGACTAACAGGATTCAATGAGATGGAATAGTGACTGTAACAGGATTCAATGAGAGAAGGAAAAGTGACTGTAACAGGATTCAATGAGTGAAGGAAAAGTGACTGTAACAGGATTCAATGAGATGGAATAGTGACTGTAACAGAATTCAATGAGATGGAATAGTGACTGTAACAGGATTCAATGAGATGGAATAGTGATTGTAACATGATTCGATGAGAGAAGGTATAGTGACTAACAGGATTCAATGAGATGGAATAGTGACTGTAACAGGATTCAATGAGATGGAATAGTGACTGTAACACGATTCAATGAGATGGAGTAGTGACTGTAACAGAATTCAATCAGAGAAGGAGTACTCACTAACAGGATTCACTGAGAGAAGATGTAGTGACTGTAACAGGATTCAATGAGATGGAATAGTGACTGTAACAGGATTCAATGAGAGAAGGAACAGTGACTGTAACAGGATTCAATGAGATTGAATAGTGACTGTAACAGGATTCAATGACAGAAGGAAAAGTGACTGTAACAGGATTGAATGACATGGAATAGTGACTGTAACATGATTCAATGAGATGGAGTAGTGACTGTAACAGAATTCAATCAGAGAAGGAGTACTGACTAACAGGATTCACTGAGAGAAGGAGCAGTGACTGTAACAGGATTCAATGAAATGGAATACTGACCGTAACAGGATTCAATGAGATGGAATAGTCACTGTAACAGGATTCTATGAGATGGAATAGTGACTGTAACAGGATTCAATCAGATGGAGCAGTGACTGTAACAGGATTCAATGAGAGAAGGAAAAGTGACTGTAACAGGATTCAATGAGAGAAGGAAAAGTGACTGTAACAGGATTCAATGAGATGGAATAGTGACTGTAACAGGATTCAATGAGAGAACGAATAGTGACTGTAACAGGATTCAATGAGAAGGAATAGTGACTGTAACAGGATTCAATGAGATGGAGTAGTGACTGTAACAGGATTCAATGAGAGAAGGAATAGTGACTGTAACAAGATTCAATGAGAGAAGGAATAGTGACTGTAACAGGATTCAATGAGATGGAATAGTGACTGTAACAGGATTCAATGAGAGGGAATAGTGACTGTAACAGGATTCAAAGAGATGGAATAGTGACTGTAACAGGATTCAATGAGAGAAGGAATAGTGAGTCTCACAGGATTCAATGAGACGGAATAGTGACTGTTACAGGATTTAATGAGATGGAATAGTGACTGTAACAGGATTCAATGAGATGGAATAGTGATTGTAACAGGATTCAATGAGAGGGAGTAGTGACTGTAACAGGATTCAATGGAAGAAGGAATGGTGACTGTAACAGGATTCAATGAGATGGAATAGCGACTGTAACAGGATTCAATGAGATGGAATAGTGACTGTAACAGGTTTCAATGAGAGAAGGAATAGTTACTAACTGGATTCAATGAGATGGAATAGTGAGTGTAACAAGATACAATGAGAGAAGGAATACTGACTAACAGGATTCAATGAGATGGAATAGTGACTGTAACAGGATTCAATGAGAGAAGGAAAAGTGACTAACAGGATTCAATGAGATGGAATAGTGACTGTAACACGATTCAATGAGATGGAGTAGTGACTGTAACAGAATTCAATCAGAGAAGGAGTACTGACTAACAGGATTCACTGAGAGAAGGAGCAGTGACTGTAACAGGATTCAATGAGATGGAATAATGACTAACAGGATTCAATGAGATGGAAGAGTGACTGTAACTGGATTCAATGAGATGGAATAGTGACTGTAACAGGATTCAATGAGATGGAATAGTGACTGTAACAGGATTCAATGAGAGAAGGAAAAGTGACTAACTGGATTCAATGAGATGGAATAGTGACTGTAACACGATTCAATGAGATGGAGTAGTGACTGTAACAGAATTCAATCAGAGAAGGAGTACTGACTAACAGGATTCACTGAGAGAAGGAGCAGTGACTGTAACAGGATTCAATGAGATGGAATAATGACTGTAACAGGATTCAATCAGATGGAATAGTGACTGTAACTGGATTCAATGAGATGGAATAGTGACTGTAACAGGATTCACTGAGATGGAATAGTGACTGTAACAGGATTCAATGAGATGGAGTAGTGACTGTAACAGGATTCAATGAGAGAAGGAAAATTGACTGTAACAGGATTCAATGAGAGAAGGAAAAGTGACTGTAACAGGATTCAATGAGATGGAATAGTGACTGTAACAGAATTCAATGAGATGGAATAGTGACTGTAACAGGATTCAATGAGATGGAATAGTGATTGTAACATGATTCGATGAGAGAAGGAATAGTGACTAACAGGATTCAATGAGATGGAATAGTGACTGTAACAGGATTCAGTGAGAGAACGAATAGTGACTGTAACAGGATTCAATGAGATGGAATAGTGACTGTAACACGATTCAATGAGATGGAGTAGTGACTGTAACAGAATTCAATCAGAGAAGGAGTACTCACTAACAGTATTCACTGAGAGAAGATGTAGTGACTGTAACAGGATTCAATGACATGTAATAGTGACTGTAACAGGATTCAATGAGATGGAATAGTGACTGTAACAGGATTCAATGAGATGGAATAGTGACTGTAACAGGATTCAATGAGAGAAGGAACAATGACTGTAACAGGATTCAATGAGATTGAATAGTGACTGTAACAGGATTCAATGACAGAAGGAAAAGTGACTGTAACAGGATTGAATGAGATGGAATAGTGACTGTAACACGATTCAATGAGATGGAGTAGTGACTGTAACAGGATTCAGTGAGAGAACGAATAGTGACTGTAACAGGATTCAATGAGATGGAATAGTGACTGTAACACGATTCAATGAGATAGAGTAGTGACTGTAACAGAATTCAATCATAGAAGGAGTACCCACTAACAGGATTCACTGAGAGAAGATGTAGTGACTGTAACAGGATTCAATGACATGTAATAGTGACTGTAACAGGATTCAATGAGATGGAATAGTGACTGTAACAGGATTCAATGAGATGGAATAGTGACTGTAACAGGATTCAATGAGAGAAGGAACAGTGACTGTAACAGGTTTCAATGAGATTGAATAGTGACTGTAACAGGATTCAATGACAGAAGGAAAAGTGACTGTAACAGGATTGAATGAGATGGAATAGTGACTGTAACACGATTCAATGAGATGGAGTAGTGACTGTAACAGAATTCAATCAGAGAAGGAGTACTGACTAACAGGATTCACTGAGAGAAGGAGCAGTGACTGTAACAGGATTCAATGAAATGGAATAGTGACTGTAACAGGATTCAATGAGATGGAATAGTCACTGTAACAGGATTCAATGAGATGGAGCAGTGACTGTAACAGGATTCAATGAGAGAAGGAAAAGTGACTGTAACAGGATTCAATGAGAGAAGGAAAAGTGACTGTAACAGGATTCAATGAGATGGAATACTGACTGTAACAGGATTCAATGAGAGAACGAATAGTGACTGTAACAGGATTCAATGAGAAGGAATAGTGACTGTAACAGGATTCAATGAGATGGAGTAGTGACTGTAACAGGATTCAATGAGAGAAGGAAAAGTGACTAACTGGATTCAATGAGATGGAATAGTGACTGTAACACGATTCAATGAGATGGAGTAGTGACTGTAACAGAATTCAATCAGAGAAGGAGTACTGACTAACAGGATTCACTGAGAGAAGGAGCAGTGACTGTAACAGGATTCAATGAGATGGAATAATGACTGTAACAGGATTCAATTAGATGGAATAGTGACTGTAACTGGATTCAATGAGATGGAATAGTGACTGTAACAGGATTCACTGAGATGGAATAGTGACTGTAACAGGATTCAATGAGATGGAGTAGTGACTGTAACAGGATTCAATGAGAGAAGGAAAATTGACTGTAACAGGATTCAATGAGAGAAGGAAAAGTGACTGTAACAGGATTCAATGAGATGGAATAGTGACTGCAACAGAATTCAATGAGATGGAATAGTGACTGTAACAGGATTCAATGAGATGGAATAGTGATTGTAACATGATTCGATGAGAGAAGGAATAGTGACTAACAGGATTCAATGAGATGGAATAGTGACTGTAACAGGATTCAGTGAGAGAACGAATAGTGACTGTAACAGGATTCAATGAGATGGAATAGTGACTGTAACACGATTCAATGAGATGGAGTAGTGACTGTAACAGAATTCAATCAGAGAAGGAGTACTCACTAACAGTATTCACTGAGAGAAGATGTAGTGACTGTAACAGGATTCAATGACATGTAATAGTGACTGTAACAGGATTCAATGAGATGGAATAGTGACTGTAACAGGATTCAATGAGATGGAATAGTGACTGTAACAGGATTCAATGAGAGAAGGAACAATGACTGTAACAGGATTCAATGAGATTGAATAGTGACTGTAACAGGATTCAATGACAGAAGGAAAAGTGACTGTAACAGGATTGAATGAGATGGAATAGTGACTGTAACACGATTCAATGAGATGGAGTAGTGACTGTAACAGGATTCAGTGAGAGAACGAATAGTGACTGTAACAGGATTCAATGAGATGGAATAGTGACTGTAACACGATTAAATGAGATAGAGTAGTGACTGTAACAGAATTCAATCATAGAAGGAGTACCCACTAACAGGATTCACTGAGAGAAGATGTAGTGACTGTAACAGGATTCAATGACATGTAATAGTGACTGTAACAGGATTCAATGAGATGGAATAGTGACTGTAACAGGATTCAATGAGATGGAATAGTGACTGTAACAGGATTCAATGAGAGAAGGAACAGTGACTGTAACAGGTTTCAATGAGATTGAATAGTGACTGTAACAGGATTCAATGACAGAAGGAAAAGTGACTGTAACAGGATTGAATGAGATGGAATAGTGACTGTAACACGATTCAATGAGATGGAGTAGTGACTGTAACAGAATTCAATCAGAGAAGGAGTACTGACTAACAGGATTCACTGAGAGAAGGAGCAGTGACTGTAACAGGATTCAATGAAATGGAATAGTGACTGTAACAGGATTCAATGAGATGGAATAGTCACTGTAACAGGATTCAATGAGATGGAGCAGTGACTGTAACAGGATTCAATGAGAGAAGGAAAAGTGACTGTAACAGGATTCAATGAGAGAAGGAAAAGTGACTGTAACAGGATTCAATGAGATGGAATACTGACTGTAACAGGATTCAATGAGAGAACGAATAGTGACTGTAACAGGATTCAATGAGAAGGAATAGTGACTGTAACAAGATTCAATGAGATGGAGTAGTGACTGTAACAGGATTCAATGAGAGAAGGAAAAGTGACTAACAGGATTCAATGAGATGGAATAGTGACTGTAACACGATTCAATGAGATGGAGTAGTGACTGTAACAGAATTCAATCAGAGAAGGAGTACTGACTAACAGGATTCACTGAGAGAAGGAGCAGTGACTGTAACAGGATTCAATGAGATGGAATAATGACTGTAACAGGATTCAATGAGATGGAATAGTGACTGTAACTGGATTCAATGAGATGGAATAGTGACTGTAACAGGATTCACTGAGATGGAATAGTGACTGTAACAGGATTCAATGAGATGGAGTAGTGACTGTAACAGGATTCAATGAGAGAAGGAAAATTGACTGTAACAGGATTCAATGAGAGAAGGAAAAGTGACTGTAACAGGATTCAATGAGATGGAATAGTGACTGTAACAGAATTCGATGAGATGGAATAGTGACTGTAACAGGATTCAATGAGATGGAATAGTGATTGTAACATGATTCGATGAGAGAAGGAATAGTGACTAACAGGATTCAATGAGATGGAATAGTGACTGTAACAGGATTCAGTGAGAGAACGAATAGTGACTGTAACAGGATTCAATGAGATGGAATAGTGACTGTAACACGATTCAATGAGATGGAGTAGTGACTGTAACAGAATTCAATCAGAGAAGGAGTACTCACTAACAGTATTCACTGAGAGAAGATGTAGTGACTGTAACAGGATTCAATGACATGTAATAGTGACTGTAACAGGATTCAATGAGATGGAATAGTGACTGTAACAGGATTCAATGAGATGGAATAGTGACTGTAACAGGATTCAATGAGAGAAGGAACAGTGACTGTAACAGGATTCAATGAGATTGAATAGTGACTGTAACAGGATTCAATGACAGAAGGAAAAGTGACTGTAACAGGATTGAATGAGATGGAATAGTGACTGTAACACGATTCAATGAGATGGAGTAGTGACTGTAACAGGATTCAGTGAGAGAACGAATAGTGACTGTAACAGGATTCAATGAGATGGAATAGTGACTGTAACACGATTCAATGAGATAGAGTAGTGACTGTAACAGAATTCAATCATAGAAGGAGTACCCACTAACAGGATTCACTGAGAGAAGATGTAGTGACTGTAACAGGATTCAATGACATGTAATAGTGACTGTAACAGGATTCAATGAGATGGAATAGTGACTGTAACAGGATTCAATGAGATGGAATAGTGACTGTAACAGGATTCAATGAGAGAAGGAACAGTGACTGTAACAGGATTCAATGAGATTGAATAGTGACTGTAACAGGATTCAATGACAGAAGGAAAAGTGACTGTAACAGGATTGAATGAGATGGAATAGTGACTGTAACACGATTCAATGAGATGGAGTAGTGACTGTAACAGAATTCAATCAGAGAAGGAGTACTGACTAACAGGATTCACTGAGAGAAGGAGCAGTGACTGTAACAGGATTCAATGAAATGGAATAGTGACTGTAACAGGATTCAATGAGATGGAATAGTCACTGTAACAGGATTCAATGAGATGTAGCAGTGACTGTAACAGGATTCAATGAGAGAAGGAAAAGTGACTGTAACAGGATTCAATGAGAGAAGGAAAAGTGACTGTAACAGGATTCAATGAGATGGAATACTGACTGTAACAGGATTCAATGAGAGAACGAATAGTGACTGTAACAGGATTCAATGAGAAGGAATAGTGACTGTAACAGGATTCAATGAGATGGAGTAGTGACTGTAACAGGATTCAATGAGAGAAGGAATAGTGACTGTAACAAGATTCAATGAGAGAAGGAATAGTGACTGTAACAGGATTCAATGAGATGGAATAATGACTGTAACAGGATTCAATGAGATGGAATAGTGACTGTAACAGGATTCAAAGAGATGGAATAGTGACTGTAACAGGATTCAATGAGACAAGGAATAGTCAGTCTCACAGGATTCAATGAGACGGAACAGTGACTGTCACAGGATTTAATGAGATGGAATAGTGATTGTAACAGGATTCAATGAGAGGGAGTAGTGAGTGTAACAGGATTCAATGGAAGAAGGAATGGTGACTGTAACAGGATTCAATGAGATGGAATAGCGACTGTAACAGGATTCACTGAGATGGAATAGTGTTTGTAATAGGATTCAATGAGAGAAGCAATAGTGACTGAAACAGGATTCAATGAGAGAAGCAGTACTGACTGTATCAGGATTCAATTAGAAGGAATAGTGACTGCAACAGGATTCAATGAGATGGAATGGTGACTGTAACAGGATTCAATGAGATGGAATTGTGACTGTAACAGCATTCAATGAGAGAAGGAATAGTGACTGAAACAGGATTCAATGAGATGGAATAGTGACTGTAACAGTATTAAATGAGAGAAGGAATACTAATTATAACAGGATACAATGAGAGAAGACGAACTGACTGTAACAGGATTCAATGAGAGAAGGAGTAGTGATTGTAACAGGATTCAATGAGATGGAATAGTGACTCTAACAGGATTCAATGAGATGGAAGAGTGACTGTAACAGGATTCAATCAGAGAAGGAATAGTGACTGTAACAGGATTCAATGAGATGGTATAGTGTCTGTAACAGGATTCAATGAGAGAAGGAATAGTGACTGTAACAGGATTCAATGAGAGAAGGAATAGTGATTGTAACAGGATTCGATGAGATGGAAGAGTGACTGTAACAGGATTCAATGAGAGAAGGAAAAGTGACTGTAACAGGATTCAATGAGAAGGAATAGTGACTGTAACAGGATTCAATGAGATGGAGTAGTGACTGTAACAGGATTCAATGAGAGAAGGAATATGGACTGTAACAAGATTCAATGAGAGAAGGAATAGTGACTGTAACAGGATTCAATGAGATGGAATAGTGACTGTAACAGGATTCAATGAGATGGAATAGTGACTGTAACAGGATTCAATCAGATGGAATAGTGACTATAACAGGATTCAATGAGATGGAAGAGTGACTGTAACAGGATTCAATCAGAGAAGGAATATTGACTGTAACAGGATTCAATGAGATGGTATAGTGTCTGTAACAGGATTCAATGAGAGAAGGAATAGTGACTGTAACAGGATTCAATGAGAGAAGGAATAGTGATTGTAACAGGATTCGATGAGATGGAAGAGTGACTGTAAAAGGATTCAATGAGAGAAGGAAAAGTGACTGTAACAGGATTCAATGAGATGGAATAGTGACTGTAACAGGATTCAATGAGAGAACGAATAGTGACTGTAACAGGATTCAATGAGAAGGAATAGTGACTGTAACAGGATTCAATGAGATGGAGTAGTGACTGTAACAGGATTCAATGAGAGAAGGAATAGGGACTGTAACAAGATTCAATGAGAGAAGGAATAGTGACTGTAACAGGATTCAATGAGATGGAATAGTGACTGTAACAGGATTCAATGAGATGGAATAGTGACTGTAACAGGATTCAATGAGATGGAATAGTGACTATAACAGGATTCAATGAGAGAAGGAATAGTGAGTCTCACAGGATTCAATGAGACGGAATAGTGACTGTCACAGGATTTAATGAGATGGAATAGTGACTGTAACAGGATTCAATGAGATGGAATAGTGATTGTAAAAGGATTCAATGAGAGGGAGTAGTGACTGTAACAGGATTCAATGGAAGAAGGAATGGTGACTGTAACAGGATTCAATGAGATGGAATAGCGACTGTAACAGGATTAATTGAGATGGAATAGTGACTGTAACAGGTTTCAATGAGAGAAGGAATAGTTACTAACTGGATTCAATGAGATGGAATAGTGAGTGTAACAAGATACAATGAGAGAAGGAATACTGACTAACAGGATTCAATGAGATGGAATAGTGACTGTAACAGGATTCAATGAGAGAAGGAAAAGTGACTAACAGGATTCAATGAGATGGAATAGTGACTGTAACACGATTCAATGAGATGGAGTAGTGACTGTAACAGAATTCAATCAGAGAAGGAGTACTGACTAACAGGATTCACTGAGAGAAGGAGCAGTGACTGTAACAGGATTCAATGAGATGGAATAATGACTGTAACAGGATTCAATGAGATGGAATAGTGACTGTAACTGGATTCAATGAGATGGAATAGTGACTGTAACAGGATTCACTGAGATGGAATACTGACTGTAACAGGATTCAATGAGATGGAGTAGTGACTGTAACAGGATTCAATGAGAGAAGGAAAAGTGACTGTAACAGGATTCAATGAGTGAAGGTAAAGTGACTGTAACAGGATTCAATGAGATGGAATAGTGACTGTAACAGAATTCAATGAGATGGAATAGTGACTGTAACAGGATTCAATGAGATGGAATAGTGATTGTAACATGATTCGATGAGAGAAGGTATAGTGACTAACAGGATTCAATGAGATGGAATAGTGACTGTAACAGGATTCAATGAGATGGAATAGTGACTGTAACACGATTCAATGAGATGGAGTAGTGACTGTAACAGAATTCAATCAGAGAAGGAGTACTCACTAACAGGATTCACTGAGAGAAGATGTAGTGACTGTAACAGGATTCAATGAGATGGAATAGTGACTGTAACAGGATTCAATGAGAGAAGGAACAGTGACTGTAACAGGATTCAATGAGATTGAATAGTGACTGTAACAGGATTCAATGACAGAAGGAAAAGTGACTGTAACAGGATTGAATGACATGGAATAGTGACTGTAACATGATTCAATGAGATGGAGTAGTGACTGTAACAGAATTCAATCAGAGAAGGAGTACTGACTAACAGGATTCACTGAGAGAAGGAGCAGTGACTGTAACAGGATTCAATGAAATGGAATAGTGACCGTAACAGGATTCAATGAGATGGAATAGTCACTGTAACAGGATTCTATGAGATGGAATAGTGACTGTAACAGGATTCAATCAGATGGAGCAGTGACTGTAACAGGATTCAATGAGAGAAGGAAAAGTGACTGTAACAGGATTCAATGAGAGAAGGAAAAGTGACTGTAACAGCATTCAATGAGATGGAATAGTGACTGTAACAGGATTCAATGAGAGAACGAATAGTGACTGTAACAGGATTCAATGAGAAGGAATAGTGACTGTAACAGGATTCAATGAGATGGAGTAGTGACTGTAACAGGATTCAATGAGAGAAGGAATAGTGACTGTAACAAGATTCAATGAGAGAAGGAATAGTGACTGTAACAGGATTCAATGAGATGGAATAGTGACTGTAACAGGATTCAATGAGATGGAATAGTGACTGTAACAGGATTCAAAGAGATGGAATAGTGACTGTAACAGGATTCAATGAGAGAAGGAATAGTGAGTCTCACAGGATTCAATGAGACGGAATAGTGACTGTCACAGGATTTAATGAGATGGAATAGTGACTGTAACAGGATTCAATGAGATGGAATAGTGATTGTAACAGGATTCAATGAGAGGGAGTAGTGACTGTAACAGGATTCAATGGAAGAAGGAATGGTGACTGTAACAGGATTCAATGAGATGGAATAGCGACTGTAACAGGATTCAATGAGATGGAATAGTGACTGTAACAGGTTTCAATGAGAGAAGGAACAGTTACTAACTGGATTCAATGAGATGGAATAGTGAGTGTAACAAGATACAATGAGAGAAGGAATACTGACTAACAGGATTCAATGAGATGGAATAGTGACTGTAACAGGATTCAATGAGAGAAGGAAAAGTGACTAACAGGATTCAATGAGATGGAATAGTGACTGTAACACGATTCAATGAGATGGAGTAGTGACTGTAACAGAATTCAATCAGAGAAGGAGTACTGACTAACAGGATTCACTGAGAGAAGGAGCAGTGACTGTAACAGGATTCAATGAGATGGAATAATGACTAACAGGATTCAATGAGATGGAAGAGTGACTGTAACTGGATTCAATGAGATGGAATAGTGACTGTAACAGGATTCACTGAGATGGAATAGTGACTGTAACAGGATTCAATGAGATGGAGTAGTGACTGTAACAGGATTCAATGAGAGAAGGAAAAGTGACTGTAACAGGATTCAATGAGAGAAGGAAAAGTGACTGTAACAGGATTCAATGAGATGGAATAGTGACTGTAACAGAATTCAATGAGATGGAATAGTGACTGTAACAGGATTCAATGAGATGGAATAGTGATTGTAACATGATTTGATGAGAGAAGGAATAGTGACTAACAGGATTCAATGAGATGGAATAGTGACTGTAACAGGATTCAGTGAGAGAACGAATAGTGACTGTAACAGGATTCAATGAGATGGAATAGTGAGTGTAACACGATTCAATGAGATGGAGTAGTGAGTGTAACAGAATTCAATCAGAGAAGGAGTACTCACTAACAGGATTCACTGAGAGAAGATGTAGTGACTGTAACAGGATTCAATGACATGTAATAGTGACTGTAACAGGATTCAATGAGATGGAATAGTGACTGTAACAGGATTCAATGAGATGGAATAGTGACTGTAACTGGATTCAATGAGAGAAGGAACAGTGACTGTAACAGGATTCAATGAGATTGAATAGTGACTGTAACAGGATTCAATGACAGAAGGAAAAGTGACTGTAACAGGATTGAATGAGATGGAATAGTGACTGTAACACGATTCAATGAGATGGAGTAGTGACTGTAACAGAATTCAATCAGAGAAGGAGTACTGACTAACAGGATTCACTGAGAGAAGGAGCAGTGACTGTAACAGGATTCAATGAAATGGAATAGTGACTGTAACAGGATTCAATGAGATGGAATAGTCACTGTAACAGGATTCAATGAGATGGAATAGTGACTGTAACAGGATTCAATCAGATGGAGCAGTGACTGTAACAGGATTCAATGAGAGAAGGAAAAGTGACTGTAACAGGATTCAATGAGAGAAGGAAAAGTGACTGTAACAGGATTCAATGAGATGGAATAGTGACTGTAACAGGATTCAATGAGAGAACGAATAGTGACTGTAACAGGATTCAATGAGAAGGAATAGTGACTGTAACAGGATTCAATGAGATGGAGTAGTGACTGTAACAGGATTCAATGAGAGAAGGAATAGTGACTGTAACAAGATTCAATGAGAGAAGGAATAGTGACTGTAACAGGATTCAATGAGATGGATAGTGACTGTAACAGGATTCAATGAGATGGAATAGTGACTGTAACAGGATTCAAAGAGATGGAATAGTGACTGTAACAGGATTCAATGAGAGAAGGAATAGTCAGTCTCACAGGATTCAATGAGACGGAATAGTGACTGTCACAGGATTTAATGAGATGGAATAGTGATTGTAACAGGATTCAATGAGAGGGAGTAGTGACTGTAACAGGATTCAATGGAAGAAGGAATGGTGACTGTAACAGGATTCAATGAGATGGAATAGTGACTGTAACAGGATTCAAAGAGATGGAATAGTGACTGTAACAGGATTCAATGAGACAAGGAATAGTCAGTCTCACAGGATTCAATGAGACGGAATAGTGACTGTCACAGGATTTAATGAGATGGAATAGTGATTGTAACAGGATTCAATGAGAGGGAGTAGTGAGTGTAACAGGATTCAATGGAAGAAGGAATGGTGACTGTAACAGGATTCAATGAGATGGAATAGCGACTGTAACAGGATTCACTGAGATGGAATAGTGTTTGTAATAGGATTCAATGAGAGAAGCAATAGTGACTGAAACAGGATTCAATGAGAGAAGCAGTACTGACTGTATCAGGATTCAATTAGAAGGAATAGTGACTGCAACAGGATTCAATGAGATGGAATGGTGACTGTAACAGGATTCAATGAGATGGAATTGTGACTGTAACAGCATTCAATGAGAGAAGGAATAGTGACTGAAACAGGATTCAATGAGATGGAATAGTGACTGTAACAGTATTAAATGAGAGAAGGAATACTAATTATAACAGGATACAATGAGAGAAGACGAACTGAGTGTAACAGGATTCAATGAGAGAAGGAGTAGTGATTGTAACAGGATTCAATGAGATGGAATAGTGACTCTAACAGGATTCAATGAGATGGAAGAGTGACTGTAACAGGATTCAATCAGAGAAGGAATAGTGACTGTAACAGGATTCAATGAGATGGTATAGTGTCTGTAACAGGATTCAATGAGAGAAGGAATAGTGACTGTAACAGGATTCAATGAGAGAAGGAATAGTGATTGTAACAGGATTCGATGAGATGGAAGAGTGACTGTAACAGGATTCAATGAGAGAAGGAAAAGTGACTGTAACAGGATTCAATGAGATGGAATAGTGACTGTAACAGGATTCAATGAGAGAACGAATAGTGACTGTAACAGGATTCAATGAGAAGGAATAGTGACTGTAACAGGATTCAATGAGATGGAGTAGTGACTGTAACAGGATTCAATGAGAGAAGGAATAGGGACTGTAACAAGATTCAATGAGAGAAGGAATAGTGACTGTAACAGGATTCAATGAGATGGAATAGTGACTGTAACAGGATTCAATGAGATGGAATAGTGACTGTAACAGGATTCAATGAGATGGAATAGTGACTATAACAGGATTCAATGAGATGGAAGAGTGACTGTAACAGGATTCAATCAGAGAAGGAATAGTGACTGTAACAGGATTCAATGAGATGGTATAGTGTCTGTAACAGGATTCAATGAGAGAAGGAATAGTGACTGTAACAGGATTCAATGAGAGAAGGAATAGTGATTGTAACAGGATTCGATGAGATGGAAGAGTGACTGTAACAGGATTCAATGAGAGAAGGAAAAGTGACTGTAACAGGATTCAATGAGATGGAATAGTGACTGTAACAGGATTCAATGAGAGAACGAATAGTGACTGTAACAGGATTCAATGAGAAGGAATAGTGACTGTAACAGGATTCAATGAGATGGAGTAGTGACTGTAACAGGATTCAATGAGAGAAGGAATAGGGACTGTAACAAGATTCAATGAGAGAAGGAATAGTGACTGTAACAGGATTCAATGAGATGGAATAGTGACTGTAACAGGATTCAATGAGATGGAATAGTGACTGTAACAGGATTCAATGAGATGGAATAGTGACTATAACAGGATTCAATGAGAGAAGGAATAGTGAGTCTCACAGGATTCAATGAGACGGAATAGTGACTGTCACAGGATTTAATGAGATGGAATAGTGACTGTAACAGGATTCAATGAGATGGAATAGTGATTGTAAAAGGATTCAATGAGAGGGAGTAGTGACTGTAACAGGATTCAATGGAAGAAGGAATGGTGACTGTAACAGGATTCAATGAGATGGAATAGCGACTGTAACAGGATTAAATGAGATGGAATAGTGACTGTAACAGGTTTCAATGAGAGAAGGAATAGTTACTAACTGGATTCAATGAGATGGAATAGTGAGTGTAACAAGATACAATGAGAGAAGGAATACTGACTAACAGGATTCAATGAGATGGAATAGTGACTGTAACAGGATTCAATGAGAGAAGGAAAAGTGACTAACAGGATTCAATGAGATGGAATAGTGACTGTAACACGATTCAATGAGATGGAGTAGTGACTGTAACAGAATTCAATCAGAGAAGGAGTACTAACTAACAGGATTCACTGAGAGAAGGAGCAGTGACTGTAACAGGATTCAATGAGATGGAATAATGACTGTAACAGGATTCAATGAGATGGAATAGTGACTGTAACTGGATTCAATGAGATGGAATAGTGACTGTAACAGGATTCACTGAGTTGGAATACTGACTGTAACAGGATTCAATGAGATGGAGTAGTGACTGTAACAGGATTCAATGAGAGAAGGAAAAGTGACTGTAACAGGATTCAATGAGTGAAGGAAAAGTGACTGTAACAGGATTCAATGAGATGGAATAGTGACTGTAACAGAATTCAATGAGATGGAATAGTGACTGTAACAGGATTCAATGAGATGGAATAGTGATTGTAACATGATTCGATGAGAGAAGGTATAGTGACTAACAGGATTCAATGAGATGGAATAGTGACTGTAACAGGATTCAATGAGATGGAATAGTGACTGTAACACGATTCAATGAGATGGAGTAGTGACTGTAACAGAATTCAATCAGAGAAGGAGTACTCACTAACAGGATTCACTGAGAGAAGATGTAGTGACTGTAACAGGATTCAATGAGATGGAATAGTGACTGTAACAGGATTCAATGAGAGAAGGAACAGTGACTGTAACAGGATTCAATGAGATTGAATAGTGACTGTAACAGGATTCAATGACAGAAGGAAAAGTGACTGTAACAGGATTGAATGACATGGAATAGTGACTGTAACATGATTCAATGAGATGGAGTAGTGACTGTAACAGAATTCAATCAGAGAAGGAGTACTGACTAACAGGATTAACTGAGAGAAGGAGCAGTGACTGTAACAGGATTCAATGAAATGGAATAGTGACCGTAACAGGATTCAATGAGATGGAATAGTCACTGTAACAGGATTCTATGAGATGGAATAGTGACTGTAACAGGATTCAATCAGATGGAGCAGTGACTGTAACAGGATTCAATGAGAGAAGGAAAAGTGACTGTAACAGGATTCAATGAGAGAAGGAAAAGTGACTGTAACAGGATTCAATGAGATGGAATAGTGACTGTAACAGGATTCAATGAGAGAACGAATAGTGACTGTAACAGGATTCAATGAGAAGGAATAGTGACTGTAACAGGATTCAATGAGATGGAGTAGTGACTGTAACAGGATTCAATGAGAGAAGGAATAGTGACTGTAACAAGATTCAATGAGAGAAGGAATAGTGACTGTAACAGGATTCAATGAGATGGAATAGTGACTGTAACAGGATTCAATCAGATGGAATAGTGACTGTAACAGGATTCAAAGAGATGGAATAGTGACTGTAACAGGATTCAATGAGAGAAGGAATAGTGAGTCTCACAGGATTCAATGAGACGGAATAGTGACTGTCACAGGATTTAATGAGATGGAATAGTGACTGTAACAGGATTCAATGAGATGGAATAGTGATTGTAACAGGATTCAATGAGAGGGAGTAGTGACTGTAACAGGATTCAATGGAAGAAGGAATGGTGACTGTAACAGGATTCAATGAGATGGAATAGCGACTGTAACAGGATTCAATGAGATGGAATAGTGACTGTAACAGGTTTCAATGAGAGAAGGAATAGTTACTAACTGGATTCAATGAGATGGAATAGTGAGTGTAACAAGATACAATGAGAGAAGGAATACTGACTAACAGGATTCAATGAGATGGAATAGTGACTGTAACAGGATTCAATGAGAGAAGGAAAAGTGACTAACAGGATTCAATGAGATGGAATAGTGACTGTAACACGATTCAATGAGATGGAGTAGTGACTGTAACAGAATTCAATCAGAGAAGGAGTACTGACTAACAGGATTCACTGAGAGAAGGAGCAGTGACTGTAACAGGATTCAATGAGATGGAATAGTGACTGTAACAGGATTCAATGAGATGGAGTAGTGACTGTAACAGGATTCAATGAGAGAAGGAAAAGTGACTGTAACAGGATTCAATGAGAGAAGGAAAAGTGACTGTAACAGGATTCAATGAGATAGAATAGTGACTGTAACAGAATTCAATGAGATGGAATAGTGACTGTAACAGGATTCAATGAGATGGAATAGTGATTGTAACATGATTTGATGAGAGAAGGAATAGTGACTAACAGGATTCAATGAGATGGAATAGTGACTGTAACAGGATTCAGTGAGAGAACGAATAGTGACTGTAACAGGATTCAATGAGATGGAATAGTGAGTGTAACACGATTCAATGAGATGGAGTAGTGAGTGTAACAGAATTCAATCAGAGAAGGAGTACTCACTAACAGGATTCACTGAGAGAAGATGTAGTGACTGTAACAGGATTCAATGACATGTAATAGTGACTGTAACAGGATTCAATGAGATGGAATAGTGACTGTAACACGATTCAATGAGATGGAATAGTGACTGTAACTGGATTCAATGAGAGAAGGAACAGTGACTGTAACAGGATTCAATGAGATTGAATAGTGACTGTAACAGGATTCAATGACAGAAGGAAAAGTGACTGTAACAGGATTGAATGAGATGGAATAGTGACTGTAACACGATTCAATGAGATGGAGTAGTGACTGTAACAGAATTCAATCAGAGAAGGAGTACTGACTAACAGGATTCACTGAGAGAAGGAGCAGTGACTGTAACAGGATTCAATGAAATGGAATAGTGACTGTAACAGGATTCAATGAGATGGAATAGTCACTGTAACAGGATTCAATGAGATGGAATAGTGACTGTAACAGGATTCAATCAGATGGAGCAGTGACTGTAACAGGATTCAATGAGAGAAGGAAAAGTGACTGTAACAGGATTCAATGAGAGAAGGAAAAGTGACTGTAACAGGATTCAATGAGATGGAATAGTGACTGTAACAGGATTCAATGAGAGAACGAATAGTGACTGTAACAGGATTCAATGAGAAGGAATAGTGACTGTAACAGGATTCAATGAGATGGAGTAGTGACTGTAACAGGATTCAATGAGAGAAGGAATAGTGACTGTAACAAGATTCAATGAGAGAAGGAATAGTGACTGTAACAGGATTCAATGAGATGGAATAGTGACTGTAAGAGGATTCAATGAGATGGAATAGTGACTGTAACAGGATTCAAAGAGATGGAATAGTGACTGTAACAGGATTCAATGAGAGAAGGAATAGTCAGTCTCACAGGATTCAATGAGACGGAATAGTGACTGTCACAGGATTTAATGAGATGGAATAGTGATTGTAACAGGATTCAATGAGAGGGAGTAGTGACTGTAACAGGATTCAATGGAAGAAGGAATGGTGACTGTAACAGGATTCAATGAGATGGAATAGCGACTGTAACAGGATTCACTGAGATGGAATAGTATCTGTAATAGGATTCAATGAGAGAAGCAATAGTGACTGAAACAGGATTCAATGAGAGAAGGAGTACTGACTGTATCAGGATTCAATGAGAAGGAATAGTGACTGCAACAGGATTCAATGAGATGGAATGGTGACTGTAACAGGATTCAATGAGATGGAATTCTGACTGTAACAGCATTCAATGAGAGAAGGAATAGTGACTGAAACAGGATTCAATGAGATGGAATAGTGACTGTAACAGTATTAAATGAGAGAAGGAATAGTGATTATAACAGGATACAATGAGAGAAGACGAACTGACTGTAACAGGATTCAATGAGAGAAGGAGTAGTGATTGTAACAGGATTCAATGAGATGGAATAGTGACTGTAACAGGATTCAATGAGGTGGAATAGTGACTGTAACAGGATTCAATGGGATGGAGTAGTTACTGTAACAGGATTCAATGAGATGGAGTAGTGACTGTAACAGGATTCAATGAGAGAAGGAATAGTGACTCTAACAGGATTCAATGAGATGGAATAGTGACTGTAACAGGATTCACTGAGATGGAATTGTCACTGTAACAGGATTAAATGAGAGAAGGAATAATGACTCTAACAGGATTCAATGAGATGGAAGAGTGACTGTAACAGGATTCAATCAGAGGAGGAAAAGTGACTGTAACAGGATTCAATGAGATGGTATAGTGTCTGTAACAGGATTCAATGAGAGAAGGAATAGTGACTGTAACAGGATTCAATGAGATGGTATAGTGTCTGTAACAGGATTCAATGTGAGATGGAAGAGTGACTGTAACAGGATTCAATCAGAGAAGGAATAGTGACTGTAACAGGATTCAATGAGATGGTATAGTGTCTGTAACAGGATTCAATGAGAGAAGGAATAGTGACTGTAACAGGATTCAATGAGAGAAGGAATAGTGATTGTAACAGGATTCGATGAGATGGAACAGTGACAGTAACAGGAATCAATGAGATGGAATAGTGACTGTAACAGGATTAAACGAGATGGAATAGTGACTGTTTACAGGATTCAATGAGATGGAATAGTGACTGTAACAGGATTCATTTCGATGGAATCGTGACTGTAACATGATTCAATGAGAGAAGGAATAGTGACTGTAACAGAATTCAATGGAAGAAGGAATGGTGACTGTAACAGGATTCAATGAGATGGAATAGCGACTGTAACAGGATTCAATGAGAGAAGGAATAGTGATTGTAACAGTATTCAATAAGAGAAGGTTTACTGACTGTAATAGGATTCAATGTGCGAAAGAGTGGTGACTGTAACCGGATTTAATGAGATGGAATAGTGACAGTGACAGGATTCACTGAGATGGAATAGTGAATGTAACAGGATTCAATAAGAGAAGGAATAGTAACTGTAACAGGATTCAATGAGATGGTATAGTGTCTGTAATAGGATTCAATGAGAGAAGGAATAGTGATTGAAACAGGATTCAATGAGAGAAGGAGTACTGACTATATCAAGATTCAATGAGAAGGAGTAGTGACTGTAACAGGATTCAATAAGATGGAATGGTGACTGTAACAGGATTCAATGAGAGAAGGAAAAGTGACTGTAACAGGATTCAATGAGATGGAATAGTGACTGTAACAGAATTCAATGAGATGGAATAGTGACTGTAACAGGATTCAATGAGATGGAATAGTGATTGTAACATGATTTGATGAGAGAAGGAATAGTGACTAACAGGATTCAATGAGATGGAATAGTGACTGTAACAGGATTCAGTGAGAGAACGAATAGTGACTGTAACAGGATTCAATGAGATGGAATAGTGAGTGTAAAACGATTCAATGAGATGGAGTAGTGAGTGTAACAGAATTCAATCAGAGAAGGAGTACTCACTAACAGGATTCACTGAGAGAAGATGTAGTGACTGTAACAGGATTCAATGACATGTAATAGTGACTGTAACAGGATTCAATGAGATGGAATAGTGACTGTAACAGGATTCAATGAGATGGAATAGTGACTGTAACTGGATTCAATGAGAGAAGGAACAGTGACTGTAACAGGCTTCAATGAGATTGAATAGTGACTGTAACAGGATTCAATGACAGAAGGAAAAGTGACTGTAACAGGATTGAATGAGATGGAATAGTGACTGTAACACGATTCAATGAGATGGAGTAGTGACTGTAACAGAATTCAATCAGAGAAGGAGTCCTGACTAACAGGATTCACTGAGAGAAGGAGCAGTGACTGTAACAGGATTCAATGAAATGGAATAGTGACTGTAACAGGATTCAATGAGATGGAATAGTCACTGTAACAGGATTCAATGAGATGGAATAGTGACTGTAAAAGGATTCAATCAGATGGAGCAGTGACTGTAACAGGATTCAATGAGAGAAGGAAAAGTGACTGTAACAGGATTCAATGAGAGAAGGAAAAGTGACTGTAACAGGATTCAATGAGATGGAATAGTGACTGTAACAGGATTCAATGAGAGAACGAATAGTGACTGTAACAGGATTCAATGAGAAGGAATAGTGACTGTAACAGGATTCAATGAGATGGAGTAGTGACTGTAACAGGATTCAATGAGAGAAGGAATAGTGACTGTAACAAGATTCAATGAGAGAAGGAATAGTGACTGTAACAGGATTCAATGAGATGGAATAGTGACTGTAACAGGATTCAATGAGATGGAATAGTGACTGTAACAGGATTCAAAGAGATGGAATAGTGACTGTAACAGGATTCAATGAGAGAAGGAATAGTCAGTCTCACAGGATTCAATGAGACGGAATAGTGACTGTCACAGGATTTAATGAGATGGAATAGTGATTGTAACAGGATTCAATGAGAGGGAGTAGTGACTGTAACAGGATTCAATGGAAGAAGGAATGGTGACTGTAACAGGATTCAATGAGATGGAATAGCGACTGTAAAAGGATTCACTGAGATGGAATAGTATCTGTAATAGGATTCAATGAGAGAAGCAATAGTGACTGAAAGAGGATTCAATGAGAGAAGGAGTACTGACTGTATCAGGATTCAATGAGAAGGAATAGTGACTGCAACAGGATTCAATGAGATGGAATGGTGACTGTAACAGGATTCAATGAGATGGAATTGTGACTGTAACAGCATTCAATGAGAGAAGGAATAGTGACTGAAACAGGATTCAATGAGATGGAATAGTGACTGTAACAGTATTAAATGAGAGAAGGAATAGTGATTATAACAGGATACAATGAGAGAAGACGAACTGACTGTAACAGGATTCAATGAGAGAAGGAGTAGTGATTGTAACAGGATTCAATGAGATGGAATAGTGACTGTAACAGGATTCAATGAGGTGGAATAGTGACTGTAACAGGATTCAATGGGATGGAGTAGTTACTGTAACAGGATTCAATGAGATGGAGTAGTGACTGTAACAGGATTCAATGAGAGAAGGAATAGTGACTCTAACAGGATTCAATGAGATGGAATAGTGACTGTAACAGGATTCAATGAGATGGAATTGTCACTGTAACAGGATTCAATCAGAGGAGGAATAGTGACTGTAACAGGATTCAATGAGATGGTATAGTGTCTGTAACAGGATTCAATGAGAGAAGAAATAGTGACTGTAACAGGATTCAATGAGAGAAGGAATAGTGATTGTGACAGGATTCGATGAGATGGGAGAGTGACTGTAACAGGATTCAATCAGAGAAGAAATAGTGGCTGTAACAGGATTCAATGAGATGGTATAGTGTCTGTAACAGGATTCAATGCGAGAAGGAATAGTGATTGTAACAGGATTCAATGAGAGAAGGAATAGTGATTGTAACAGGATTCGATGAGATGGAAGACTGACTGTAACAGGATTCAATCAGAGAAGGAATAGTGACTGTAACAGGATTCAATGAGATGGTATAGTGTCTGTAACAGGATTCAATGAGAGAAGGAATAGTGACTGTAACAGGATTCAATGAGAGAAGGAATAGTGATTGTAACAGGATTCGATGAGATGGAACAGTGACAGTAACAGGAATCAATGAGATGGAATAGTGACTGTAACAGGATTCAACGAGATGGAATAGTGACTGTTTACAGGATTCAATGAGATGGAATAGTGACTGTAACAGGATTCATTTCGATGGAATCGTGACTGTAACATGATTCAATGAGAGAAGGAATAGTGACTGTAACAGGATTCAATGGAAGAAGGAATGGTGACTGTAACAGGATTCAATGAGATGGAATAGCGACTGTAACAGGATTCAATGAGAGAAGGAATAGTGATTGTAACAGTATTCAATAAGAGAAGGTTTACTGACTGTAATAGGATTCAATGTGCGAAAGAGTGGTGACTGTAACCGGATTTAATGAGATGGAATAGTGACAGTGACAGGATTCACTGAGATGGAATAGTGAATGTAACAGGATTCAATGAGAGAAGGAATAGTGACTGTAACAGGATTCAATGAGATGGTATAGTGTCTGTAATAGGATTCAATGAGAGAAGGAATAGTGATTGAAACAGGATTCAATGAGAGAAGGAGTACTGACTATATCAAGATTCAATGAGAAGGAGTAGTGACTGTAACAGGATTCAATAAGATGGAATGGTGACTGTAACAGGATTCAATGAGATGGAATTGTGACTGTAACAGGATTCAATGAGAGAAGGAATAGTGACTGTAACAGGATTCAATGAGATGGAATAGTTACTGTAACAGGATTCAATGAGAGAAGGAATAGTGATTGTAACAGGATTCAATGAGAGAAGACGTACTGACTGTAACAGGATTCAATGAGAGAAGGATTAGTGACTGTAACAGGATTCAATGAGATGGAATAGTGACTGTAACAGGATTCAGTGAGAGAAGAGTAGTGACTGTAACAGGATTCAATGCGATGGAATGGTGACTGTAACAGGATTCAATGAGATGGAATGGTGACTGTAACAGGATTCAATGAGATGGAATAGTGACTGTAACCGAATTCAATGAGAGAAGGAATAGTGACTGTAACAGGGTTCAATGAGATGGAATAGTGATTGTAACAGGATTCAATGAGAGAAGGAATAGTGATTGTAACAGGATTCAATGAGAGAACGAGTAGTGACTGTAACAGGATTCAATGAGATGGAATAGTGAGTATAACAGGATTTAATGAGGTGGAATAGTGACTGTAACAGGATTCAATGAGGTGGAATACTGACTGTAACAGGATTCAATGAGATGGAATAGTGACTGTAACAGGATTCAATGAGAGAAGGAATAGTGACTGTAACAGGATTGAATGAGATGGAGTAGTGACTGTAACAGGATTCAATGAGATGGAATAGTGACTGCAACAGGATTCAATGAGATGAAGTAGTTACTGTAACAGGATTCAATGAGATGGAGTAGTGACTGTAACAGGATTCAATTTAAGAAGGAATAGCGACTGTAACGGGATTCAATGAGAGAAGGAATAGTGACTGTAACAGGATTCAATGAGATGGAATAGTGACTGTAACAGGATTCAGTGAGATGGAATAGTGAATGTAACAGGATTCAATGAGAGAAGGAATAGTGACTCTAACAGGATTCAATGAGATGGAATAGTGACTGTAACAGGATTCAATGAGATGGAATAGTGACTACAACAGGATTCAATGAGATGGAATAGCGACTGTAACAGGATTCAATGAGAAAAGGTATAGTGATTGTAACAGGATTCAATGAGAGTAGAAGTACTGACTGTAACATGATTCAATGAGAGAAGGAGTAGTGACTGTAACCGGATTTAATGAGATGGAATAGTGACAGTGACAGGATTCACTGAGATGGAATAGTGAATGTAACAGGATTCAATGAGAGAAGGAATAGTGACTGTAACAGGATTCAATGAGATGGTATAGTGTCTGTAATAGGATTCAATGAGAGAAGGAATAGTGATTGAAACAGGATTCAATGAGAGAAGGAGTACTGACTATATCAAGATTCAATGAGAAGGAGTAGTGACTGTAACAGGATTCAATAAGATGGAATGGTGACTGTAACAGGATTCAATGAGATGGAATTGTGACTGTAACAGGATTCAATGAAAGAAGGAATAGTGACTGTAACAGGATTCAATGAGATGGAATAGTTACTGTAACAGGATTCAATGAGAGAAGGAATAGTGATTGTAACAGGATTCAATGAGAGAAGACGTACTGACTGTAACAGGATTCAATGAGATGGAATAGTGAGTATAACAGGATTTAATGAGGTGGAATAGTGACTGTAACAGGATTCAATGAGGTGGAATACTGACTGTAACAGGATTCAATGAGATGGAATAGTGACTGTAACAGGATTCAATGAGAGAAGGAATAGTGACTGTAACAGGATTGAATGAGATGGAGTAGTGACTGTAACAGGATTCAATGAGATGGAATAGTGACTGCAACAGGATTCAATGAGATGAAGTAGTTACTGTAACAGGATTCAATGAGATGGAGTAGTGACTGTAACAGGATTCAATTTAAGAAGGAATAGCGACTGTAACGGGATTCAATGAGAGAAGGAATAGTGACTGTAACAGGATTCAATGAGATGGAATAGTGACTGTAACAGGATTCAGTGAGATGGAATAGTGAATGTAACAGGATTCAATGAGAGAAGGAATAGTGACTCTAACAGGATTCAATGAGATGGAATAGTGACTGTAACAGGATTCAATGAGATGGAATAGTGACTACAACAGGATTCAATGAGATGGAATAGCGACTGTAACAGGATTCAATGAGAAAAGGTATAGTGATTGTAACAGGATTCAATGAGAGTAGAAGTACTGACTGTAACATGATTCAATGAGAGAAGGAGTAGTGACTGTAACAGGATTCAATGATATGGAATACTGACTGTAACAGGATTCAATGAGATGGAATAGTTACTGTACCAAGATTCAATGAGATGGAGTAGTGACTGTAACAGGATTCAATGCGATGGAGTAGTGACTGTAACAGGATTCAATGAGATGGAATAGTGACTGTAACAGGATTCAATGAGTTGGAATAGTGACTGTAACAGGATTCAATGAGATGCAATAGTGACTAACACGATTCAATCAGAGAAGGAGTACTGACTAACAAGATTCAATGAGAGAAGGAATAGTGACTGTAACAGGATTCAATGACATGGAATAGTGGCTGTCACAGGATTCAGTGAGATGGAGTAGTGACTAACAGGATTCAATGAAAAGGAATAGTGACTTTAACAGGATTCAATGAGATGGAAGACTGACTGTAACAGGATTCAATGAGAGAAAGCATAGTTACTAACAGGATTCAATGAGATGGAATACTGACTGTAACAGGATTCAATGAGAGAAGGAATAGTGACTGTAACAGGATTCCATGAGATGGAATAGTGGCTGTAACAGGATTCAATGAGATGAAATAGTGACTGTAACAGGGTTGAATGAGATGGAGTAGTGACTGTAACAGGATTCAATGAAAGAAGGAACAGAGACTGTAACAGGATTCAATGAGATGGAATTGTGAATGTAACAGGATTCAATCAGATAGAATAGTGACTGTAACAGGATTCAATGAGATGGAATAGTGACTATAACAGGATTCAATGAGAGAAGGAAAAGTGACTGTAACAGGATTCGATGAGATGGAATAGTGACTGTAACAGGATTCAATGAGAGAAGAAAACGTCACTGTAACAGGATTCAATGAGATGGAATAGTGATTAACAAGATTCAATGAGAAGGAATACTTACTGCAACAGGATTCAATGAGATAGAGTAGTGACTAACAGGATTCAATGAAAGAAGGAATAGTGACTGTAACAGGATTCAATGAGATGGAATAGTGACTGTAACAGGTTTCAATGAGAGAAGGAATAGTTACTAACTGGATTCAGTGAGATGGAATAGTGAGTGTAACAAGATACAATGAGAGAAGGAATAGTGACTAACAGGATTCAATGAGATGGAATAGTGACTGTAAAAGGATTCAATGAGAGAAGGAAAAGTGACTAACAGGATTCAATGAGATGGAATAGTGACTGTAACACGATTCAATGAGATGGAGTAGTGACTGTAACAGAATTCAATCAGAGAAGGAGTACTGACTAACAGGATTCACTGAGAGAAGGAGCAGTGACTGTAACAGGATTCAATGAGATGGAATAATGACTGTAACAGGATTCAATGAGATGGAATAGTGAGTGTAATTGGATTCAATGAGATGGAATAGTGACTGTAACAGGATTCACTGAGATGGAATAGTGACTGCAACAGGATTCAATGAGATGGAGTAGTGACTGTAACAGGATTCAATGAGAGAAGGAAAAGTGACTGTAACAGGATTCAATGAGATGGAATAGTGACTGTAACAGAATTCAATGAGATGGAATAGTGACTGTAACAGGATTCAATGAGATGGAATAGTGATTGTAACATGATTCGATGAGAGAAGGAATAGTGCCTAACAGGATTCAATGAGATGGAATAGTGACTGTAACAGGATTCAGTGAGAGAACGAATAGTGACTGTAACAGGATTCAATGAGATGGAATAGTGACTGTAACACGATTCAATGAGATGGAATAGTGACTGTAACAGAATTCAATCAGAGAAGGAGTACTGACTAACAGGATTCACTGAGAGAAGGTGTAGTGACTGTAACAGGATTCAATGACATGTAATAGTGACTGTAACAGGATTCAATGAGATGGAATAGTGACTGTAACAGGATTCAATGAGATGGAATAGTGACTGTAACAGGATTCAATGAGAGAAGGAACAGTGACTGTAACAGGATTCAATGAGATTGAATAGTGACTGTAACAGGATTCAATGACAGAAGGAAAAGTGACTGTAACAGGATTGAATGAGATGGAATAGTGACTGTAACACGATTCAATGAGATGGAGTAGTGACTGTAACAGAATTCAATCAGAGAAGGAGTACTGACTAACAGGATTCACTGAGAGAAGGAGCAGTGACTGTAACAGGATTCAATGAAATGGAATAGTGACTGTAACAGGATTGAATGAGATGGAATAGTGACTGTAACAGGATTCAATGAGATGGAATAGTGACAGAAACAGTATTCAATGAGATGGAGTAGTGACTGTAACAGAATTCAATCAGAGAAGGAGTACTGACTAACAGGATTCACTGAGAGAAGGAGTAGTAACTGTAACAGGATTCAATGAGATGGAATAATGACTGTAACAGGATTCAATGAGATGGAATAGTGACTAACAGGATTCAATGAAAGAAGGATTACTGACTGTAACAGGATTCAATGAGATGGAATAGTGACTGTAACAGGTTTCAATGAGAGATGGAATAGTGACTGTAACAGGTTTCAATGAGAGAAGGAATAGTGACTAACAGGATTCAATGAGATGGAATAGTGACTGTAACATGATTCAATGAGAGAAGGAAAAGTGACTGTAACAGGATTCAATGAGATGGAATAGTGACTGTAACAGGATTCAATGAGAGATATAAAAGTGACTAACAGGATTCAATGAGATGGAATAGTGACTGTAACACGATTCAATGAGATGGAGTAGTGAGTGTAACAGAATTCAATCTGAGAAGGAGTACTGACTAACAGGATTCACTGAGAGAAGGGGCAGTGACAGTAACAGGATTCAATGAAATGGAATAATGACTAGAACAGGATTCTATGAGATGGAATAGTGACTGTAACTGGATTCAATGAGATGGAATAGTGAGTGTAACAGGATTTACTGAGATGCAATAGTGACTGTAACAGGATTCAATGAGATGGAATAGTGACTGTAACAGGATTCAATGAGAGAAGGAAAAGTGACTGTAACAGGATTCAATGAGATGGAATAGGGACTGTAACAGGAATCAATCAGAGAATGAGTACTGACTAACAGGATTCACTGACAGAAGGAGTAGTGACTGTAACAGGATTCAATGAGATGGAATAGTGACTGTAACAGGATTCAATGAGATGGAATAGTGACTGTAACAGGATTCAATGAGATGCAATAGTGACTGTAACACGATTCAATCAGAGAAGGAGTACTGACTGACAAGATTCAATGAGAGAAGGAATAGTGACTGTAACAGGATTCAATGACATGGAATAGTGACTAACAGGATTCAATGAAAAGGAATAGTGACTGTGACAGGATTCAATGAGATGGAATACTAACTGTAACAGGATTCAATGAGAGAAAGCATAGTTACTAACAGGATTCAATGAGATGGAATAGTGACTGTAACAGGCTTCAATGAGATGGAATAGTGGCTGTAACAAGATTCAATGAGATGAAATAGTGACTGTAACAGGATTCAATGAGATGGAGTAGTGACTGTAACAGGATTCAATGAGGTGAAGTAGTGACTGTAACAGGATTCAATGAAAGAAGGAACAGAGACTGTAACAGGATTCAATGAGATGGAATCGTGAATGTAACTGGATTCAATGAGATGGAATAGTGACTGTAACAGGATTCAATGAGTGAAGGAATAGTGACTGTAACAGGATTCAATGAGATGGAATAGTGACTGTAACAGGATTCAATGAGAGAAGGAAAAGTGACTGTAACAGGATTCGATGAGATGGAATAGTGACTGTAACAGGATTCAATGAGAGAAGGAAACGTCACTGTAACAGGATTCAATGAGATGGAATAGTGACCAACAAGATTCAATGAGATGGAATACTTACTGTAACAGGATTCAATGAGATGGAGTAGTGACTAACAGGATTCAATGAAAGAAGGAATAGTGACTGTAACAGGATTCAATGAGATGGAATAGTGACTGTAACAGGATTCAATGAGAGAAGGAACAGAGACTGTAACAGGATTCAATGAGATGGAATCATGAATGTAACAGGATTCAATGAGATGGAATAGTGACTGTAACAGGATTCAATGAGATGGAATAGTGACTGTATCACGATTCAATGAGATGGAATAGTGATTGTAACAGGATTCAATGAGAGAAGGAATAGTTACTAACTGGATTCAATGAGATGGAATAGTGACTGTAACAGGATTCAATGAGGTGGAATAGTGACTGTAACAGGATTCAATGAAAGAAGGAATAGTGACTGTAACAGGATTAAATGAGATGGAATAGTGACTGTAACAGGATTCAATGAGGTGGAATACTGACTGTAACAGGATTCAATGTGATGGAATAGTGACTGTAACAGGATTCAATGAGAGAAGGAATAGTGACTGTAACAGGATTGAATGAGATGGAATAGTGACTGTAACAGGATTCAATGAGATGGAATACTGACTGTAACAGGATTTAATGAGATGGAGTAGTTACTGTAACAGGATTCAATGAGATGGAGTAGTGACTAACAGGATTCAATGAAAGAAGGAATAGTGACTGTAACAGGATTCAATGAGATGGAATAGTGACTGTAACAGGATTCAATGAGAGAAGGAATAGTTACTAACTGGATTCAATGATATGGAATAGTGACTGTAACAGGATTCAATGAGAGAAGGAATAGTGACTGTAACAGTATTCAATGAGATGGAATAGTGGCTGTAACAGGATTAAATGAGATGGCGCAGTGACTGTAACAGCAATGAGATGGAGTAGTGACTAACAGGATTCAATGAAAGAAGGAACAGAGACTGTAACAGGATTCAATGAGATGGAATCGTGAATGTAACAGGATTCAATGAGATGGAATAGTGACTGTAACAGGATTCAATGAGATGGAATAGTGACTGTATCACGATTCAATGAGATGGAGTAGTGACTGTAACAGAATTCAATCAGAGAAGGAGTACTGACTAACAGGATTCACTGAGAGAAGGAGCAGTGACTGTAACAGGATTCAATGAAATGGAATAGTGACTGTAACAGGATTCAATGAGATGGAATAGTGACTGTAACAGGATTCAATCAGATGGAGCAGTGACTGTAACAGGATTCAATGAGAGAAGGAAAAGTGACTGTAACAGGATTCAATGAGATGGAATAGTGACTGTAACAAGATTCAGTGAGAGAAGGAATAGTGATTGTAACTGGATTCAATGAGAGTAGAAGTACTGACTGTAACAGGATTCAATGAGAGAAGGAGTAGTGACTGTAACAGGATTCAATGCGATGGAATGGTGACTGTAACAGGATTCAATGAGATGGAATAGTGACTGTAACCGAATTCAATGAGAGAAGGAATAGTGACTGTAACAGGGTTCAATGAGAGAAGGAATAGTGATTGTAACAGGATTCAATGAGAGAAGGAATAGTGATTGTAACAGGATTCAATGAGAGAAGAAGTACTGACTGTAACAGGATTCAATGAGATGGAATGGTGACTGTAACGGGATTCAATGAGGTGGAATAGTGACTGTAACAGGATTCAATGAAAGAAGGAATAGTGACTGTAACAGGATTGAATGAGATGAAATAGTGACTGTAACAGGATTCAATGAGGTGGAATACTGACTGTAACAGGATTCAATGAGATGGAATAGTGACTGTAACAGGATTCAATGAGAGAAGGAATAGTGACTGTAACAGGATTGAATGAGATGGAATAGTGAATGTAACAGGATTCAATGAGATGGAATACTGACTGTAACAGGATTCAATGAGATGGAGTAGTTACTGTAACAGGATTCAATGAGATGGCGTAGTGACTGTAAGAGGATTCAATGCAAGAAGGAATAGCGACCGTAACGGGATTCAATGAGTGAAGGAATAGTGACTGTAACAGGATTCAATGAGATGGAATAGTGACTGTAACAGGATTCAATGAGATGGAATAGTGACTGTAACAGGATTCAATGAGAGAAGGAACAGTGACTGTAACAGGGTTCAATGAGATGGAATAGTGACTGTAACAGGATTCAATGAGATGGAATAGCAACTTTAACAGGATTCAATGAGAGAAGGTATAGTGACTGTAACAGGATTCAATGAGAGAAGGAATAGTGATTGTAACAGGATTCGATGAGATGGTATAGTGACTGTAACAGGAATCAATGAGATGGAATAGTGACTGTAACAGGATTCAATGAGATGGAATAGTGACTGTTTACAGGATTCAATGAGATGGAATAGTGACTGTAACAGGATTTAGTGAGATGGAAATGTGACTGTAACAGGATTCAATGAGATGGAATAGTGAGTGTAACAGGATTCAATGAGAGAAGGAGTAGTTACTGTAGCAGGATTCAATGAGATGGAATAGTGACTAACAGAATTCAATGAGAGATGGAATGAATGGTGACTCAAACACGAATTCTGCAGATGCTGGGAATTCAAGCAACACACATAAAAGTTGCTGGTGAACGCAGCAGACCAGGCAGCATCTCTAGGTAAAGGTACAGTCGACATTTCAGGCCGAGACCCTTCTTCAGGACTAACTGAAGAAAGAGCTAGTATGATCTTTAAAAGTGCGAGGGGGAGGGGGAAATCTGAAATGATAGGAGAAGACAGGAGGAGGAGGGATGGAGCCAAAAGATGGACAGGTGATTGGCAAAGGGGATACGCGAGGATCATGGGACAGGAGGTCCGGGAAGAAAGACAAGGTGGGGGGGGACCCAGAGGATGGGCAAGGGGTATAGTCAGCGGGACAGAGGGAGAAAAAGGAGAGAGAGAGAAAGAGTGTGTGTATATAAATAATGGATGGGGTACGAAGGGGAGGTGGGGCATTAGCGGAAGTTAGAGAAGTCAATGTTCATGCCATCAGGTTGGAGGCTACCCAGACAGAATATAAGGTGTTGTTCCTCCAACCTGAGTGTGGCTTCATCTTGAAAGTAGAGGAGGCCGTGGATAGACATATCAGAATGGGAATGGGACGTGGAATTGAAATGTGTGGCCACTGGGAGATCCTGAAGTGTCGCCTCACCTGGAAGGACTGTCTGGGGCCCTGAATGGTGGTAAGGGAGGAAGTGTAAGGGCATGTGTAGCACTTGTTCTGCTTACAAGGATAAGTGCCAGGACGGAGATCGGTGGGAAGGGATCAGGTGACAAATGGACAAAGGAGTTGTGTAGGGAGTGATCCCTGCGGAAAGCAGAGTGAGGGGGGAGGGAAAGATGTGCTTAGTGGTGGGATCCCATTGGAGGTGGCAGAAGTTTCGGAGAATTATATGTTGGACCCAGAGGCTGGTGGGGTGGTAGGTGAGGACAAGGGAACCCTATTCCTAGTGGGGTGGTGGGTCACTGTGCTCCTCAGGCTGTGTCCTTAGTCCCCTCCTTTCCTTCTTGTGTACCCATGACTGTGTGTCACCACCCGAAGTTCAAATCTGCTAATTAAATTTGACGACGACACTTAGTTGATTGTCCTAATCTCAAACAATAACATGCTGGCTTACAGGGAAGAAGTCATCTCTCCAACACAGTGGTATCAAGGAAACAACCTTTCCTTCAGTGTCGCAAAAACAAAGGAGCTGATTGTGGACTACAGGAGGAATGGAGACAGGCTCACCCCTATTGACATCAATCGATGTGGGCTTAAGAGGGTGAACAGCTTCAAGTTCCTCAGTACACACATCACCGAGGATCTCAAGTGGTCTGCACACACCGGCTGTGTGGTGAAAAGAGCAGGACAGCGCCTCTTTCACCTCAGATGGTTGAAGAAGTGTTGTATGAACCCCCAAGTCCTTGGAACCTTCTACGGGGGCACAATTGAGAGCATGCTGACTGGCTGCATCACGGCCTGGTATGGGAACTGTACCCTCCTTAATCGCAGGACTCTACAGAGAGTGGTGTGAACAGCCCAGCACATCTGTAGTTGTGAACTTCCCACCATTCAGGACATTTACAAAGACAGGTGTGTAAAAAGGGGCTGAAGGATCATTGGAGACCCGAGTCACCCCAACCACAAACTGTTCCAGCTACTGCCATCCGGGAAATGGTACCACAACATAAAAGCCAGGACCAACAGGTCCTGGGGCAGCTTCTTCCACCAGGCCATCAGACTGCTTAATTCATGCTGACACAACTGTATTTCTATGTTATATTGGCTGTCCTGTTGTACATACTATTGATTATAAATTACTATAATTGCACATTACACATTTGAACAGAAACGTAACGTAAAGATTTTTACTCCACACACACACACACACACACACACACACACACACACACAGAGGAGGAACTCAGCAGGCCAGGCAGCATCTATAGAAAGAAAGTTCAGTCGACGTTTCAGGCCAAAACCCTTTGGCAGGACAAGAGAGAAAAAGCTGAGGGGTAGATTTAAAAGGTAGAGAGAGGGGAGAGAAACACCAGGTGATAGGTGAAACCTGGAGGGCGAGGGGGAGGGGATGAGGTAGGGAGCTGGGAAGTTGATTGGTGAAGGAGACAGAAGGCCATGGAAGAAAGAGGAAGGGGGAAGGAGCACCAGAGGGAGGCAATGGGTGGGGAAAGAGATGAGGGGAAAGGGGATGGGAAATGGAAAAGGTGGGGAAGTAGGGGCATGACTGGAAGTTTGAGTAATCGATGTTCATGCTATCAGGCTACCGAAACAGAATATAAGGCGTTCTACCTTCAGCCTTAGTGTGGCCTCGTCACACAGTGGAGCAGGCGATGGAGAGACTTATCGGAATGGGAATGGGAAGTGGAATTAAAATGGGTGGCCACTGGGAGATCCTGCTTGTTCTGGCGGGAGCTTAGACACGCGGCAAAGTGGTTTGCCAATCTATGTCGGGTCTCACTGATGTACAGGAGGCCACACTGGGAGCACCAAACACAGTAAATGACCCTAACAGACTCACAGGTGAAGTTAATGGTAGTGAGGGAAGAGGTGCAAGGGCAGGTGTAGCACTTGTTCCGCTTGCAAGGATGTCCCAGGAGGGAGATCAGTGGGGAGGGATGGGGGAGACGAATGGACAAGGGAGTCGTGTAGGGAGTGATCCCTGCAGAGAGCAGAGAGTGGGGTGGGGGGAAGATGTGCTTAGTGGTGGGATCCCGTAGGAGAAGTTGGAGGTTTCGGAGAATTATGTGCTGGACGTGGAGTCTGGTGGTGAGGACAAGAGGAACCCTATCCCTGGTAGGGTGGTGAGAGGACTGGGTAAGAGCAGACCTGCATGAAATGGAAGAGATGCGGGTCAGGTAAGCTTTGATGGTGGAGGAAGGGATCTTTGAAAAAGGACACCCCCTTCATTCTAGAATGAAAAGCCTCATCGTGAGAGCAGATGCAGCGGAGACGGAGGAATTGAGAAAGGGCAGACATCCCACCTCTCCCGGAAGTTCCGGGAGTCTCCCGCATATGGATAGTGGCTTCCTGATACCCGCAAGTTATATACAATATCCCAGAAATCAATTGTTTTGAGAGGGAGAGGGAGAGGGAGAGGGAGAGGGAGAGGGAGAGAGAGGAAGAGAGGGAGAGGCAGGGAGAGAGGGAGAGAGATTGCAGAGTGTTCCAAAAAAATATATAAAACGTACGTCACCCCAGACTACACTAAAGCGTACCCCTGCCTAATAGGGATCAAAATAATGACAGTGTTGCTCGCTGCACTGTTTGCAAGAGACGTTTCTATTGCCCATGGTGGGTTAAGACTGTAAGACATGTTGAGGTGAGTTTAACAGGTGTCATTCGTTCATTAGCATAGCTAACGTTATTTAAACTAGCTGGTTAGGTGCTAAGGAACTACTCTATTGCAGACACCCCACCTCTCCCGCAAATTGATGGTGCTACCCCCCTGAAATGAGTTTTTGCAGGGTGGGATGTTTGAAAAGGGGATGACCCTTTTACAAGTAGTAGGGTGGGACATCGGAGCAGTGCAAGGGGAAACAATAACAGAATGCAAATTGAAGTGTTGAAGAGCGCGCAATGCACGTAGACAATAAACATATCAGTTAGAATGAGGCTGACTGCGAAGTCATGAAGAAGTTTGTTCAAGAGAGAACAAAGTTGACTGGTGGGAATGGGTAAGGAACTCAGATAATTAGGTTACCTGAACCTGAAACCCCCTATATTGAGGTTGAGGCTCTTCCAATACAACAGAGAAGTCCTGTCACCCAGTATTGGGGGTTTCAGTAGAACAAGAGACGTCCAGAACGCCAATGTTTCCACTTCCTTTACTAAGATGGCGCAGACGCAAAATTGACCGAAGCTGTTACGTCATTCACGCGTCGGCTATTGCGGCAGATCTGGCGAAGAATCGAAGCGACGGCACACTCGCGTGGCGCAGGCGCGATGGTGGGCATGATGGCGGCTGTTAGTCTGCAGACGGTGACAGACGCGCTGAAGGAGCTGATGGTGCCAGCTGGTGAGTGAGATCAATAGGCAGTCGGGCGAGGCCGGTGAGGTATTAGAACCGGGGGTGGTCGTGGATTTACTCCAACCTTGGGACTCTTCGCCCCCGCCGTGCACCCTGGATCCCCATACCAACCCTGTGCTCGTTCGCGGGTTTCATTCGCCTTACTTTCCACAGATGCTGCCTGACGTTCGGTTGCAGTGTCTGTAGGTTTCTCTGGTGTTTACTTGTTATCGTCAGGAATTTGGGGATGTGATTTGGGGCAAGCTCCTGTCAGATATCTCGCAACTGATGTATTCCTCTGTGTTCATTTCCAGAAGTGACTGTCGTGCCGCATGCCAGCGGAGAGGATGTGCTCCTGCAGACTCTGTCACGTAATCTCTCTGCTTTCCGGGAGAAGTTGCTGCACGATACAGGCAGGCTGGCTTTGGGGCAGCTGAGGACTTGTGTAGTGACCCGGTTAGCTTGGCCTCTGAGCGGTGACGAAATCGTGTGGAGTTTTGTTGCTGAAGTACTGTTGCTTCTCTTGTGTTTGAAGCAGGCAATGATTGATGTGTTAGCACAATTCACACCCCCAAAACCGAACCCCAAGAGCCCGGAGTGTGCACCACCACTGTCACCTGACACTCTGGGTGTATCACAGCAGAAAACGGTACAGGCTGCTCTACAGTTTGTCGTCACTCTTGGGATCTGCCCGTACCTGCTTCCAGGGGTGGGAATCCCCCTTGGCTGTAGGTCAGAGTTTGCAGCCACAGTTGAAAAGGTGGTTCGTGACTCGGTGCCTGCTGACGGGAGCTGGCGACTGTACACCATCACCCAGTCGCTCCTCACCATTGCTGAGCATCCATCCCTGGAAAGCCTTGTGTTCAGCAGGCACCTGGGAGACCTGATAGCCAGTCTGTGCCAGCTGGGTTATTCGCCAAACAAAAGTCAGCACAAGTTGGTGTTAGAGAAAGGTTCACCAGGACACTGTGCATCTCAGAAGGTATGGTAATCAGCCCTCTTGAGACTCTCTCTGCTGAAATGGCCAGAGGTGAAGGTTATTTTACATCTGTTTTCCTGAAGCTGGGAGGATTTTCCTGCTGCTGGTGGCTCGTTTTGCAAATAATCTTGTAGACCTCCATAAAGTTTCCATTGTTTCAAAGGAAACAACTTTCTGACTAATGTGTTTATGTGATTTCGTAACCCTGACACCTTCTTTGCAAATCCTTACGCAGCGAGGAAACCAGCCCTTCATCTCTCTAGAGTTCACAGTAACCATCAAGCACCCATACACTAACATTTATATCCCATTCTCCCCTCCCCTCCCCTCCCCTCCCCTCCCCTCCCCTCCCCTCCCCTCCCCTCCAATTCCCATGGACTTTTTTCTGGACACCATTCAGTGTTGTCACAATTTTCCATTTTGGTAACTGGAATGGAGCTTTGTACTGGAGCTGTGACATAGAAACATAGAAAATCCACAGCACATTACAGGCCCTTCGGCCCATAATGTTGTGCCAGCCATGTAATCTACTCTAGAAACTGCCTAGAGTTTCCCTGCCGCATGGCCCTCTATTTTTCTAACCTCTGTGTATCTATCTAAGAGTCTCTTAAAAAACCCTATTGTATCCGCCTCTACCACCGTCACTGGCAGTGCATTCCACGTGCTAACCACTCTCTGTGTGAAAAACTTACCTCTGATATCCCCCTTTTACCTACTTCCAAGCACCTTAAAATTATGCCCCTTCATGTTAGCCATTTTATCCCTGGGGTTAAAGCCTCTGACTATCCGTGCCTCTAATCATCCTATACACCTCTATCAGGTCACCTCTCATCCTCCATCACTGCAAGGAGAAAAGGGCGAGTTCGCTCAACCTATTCCTGTAAGGCATGCTCCCGAATCCAGGCAACATCCTTGTAAATCTCCTCTGCACCCTTTCTATGGTTTCCACATCCTTCCTGTAGTGAGATGACCAGAACTGAGCACAGTACTCCAAGTGGCCTAACAGTGTTGAGTGTCATTCTGGTAAGGTGTCGCTGTGCTAGCGTTCTCTGACTGAGCCAATAAAGGTGATTATTCCATGTGCTTTTGTACACACCTGATGTACCTTCAGGGATCATTGGGTTTGCACTTTGAGTTTTCTCTGTTCTTCAACACCTTGAGGTAATCTGCTATTTATTGTGTCTCCTCCTCCTCCTTTTGATAGTGCCCCAAGATTATTCTTCACCCTCAGCCACACGACCAACATTCGTATCAACAAGCACTTTAATCATGATCCCTACATTGTCCAAATATTTGCATACATTATACGTCCTCTGTGATGGGAGTAACAAGAAGAGAGCATGCCATGATCTTGATGATGGATACTGTTGTCCAAGGCTTAACCTGTTGGAAGGTGTCTGGAGTCTGAGCTTTGATTAACGTGTTTTGATCTCTGTCTGGAGGTCCCAGTTGAGAGGGGACTGGAGTGGTTGAGCAGGGTGTTGGCATCTGCAGGACATGGAGGCAGTGAGAGCAGTCCTGTTCTCTCAGCTCCCTTTGTACTGCAGAGTTGCAGTGTGCTTTGTTTAACCTGCCATACTCTGCACGCTGTCCAGAGAAAGGAGAGCAATAGGAAACTGTTGATTGGGGCGACTGCTTGCTTAAGGTTATATCCCATGGAACCATGTTCTATGTCATACATGCAAAGTTTGTATATTGTTGTCAGGGCCTCACTCAGGCTGAGCAGCAGGGATGTCAGGAAGCTCTACAGAGGATTTTGGATAGAGTATATCAGCCGAACGTCATCAAGGAACTGCTGATTCTTCAGGGAGGATCTAGGCAGGTAAGAACTGCAAACATTCAATACTGGCCTTTCCCGTGATATTAAGCACAGAGGCAGATTGTTCAGCTCACACAACCTGAGTAGCTATCAGTTACCCATGCATACTAATCCTGATGGCCAGCACGTGATTGAGATCCAGAACATTCTGTGATTTGGTGATACAAATATTTGATCAAATACTATTAGAAAGTTTATCTTCCTTCACCACGTTCCCAGGTACCACATTCCAAATCCCCTGCTTTAAACCCGTGTACACTCTGCCTCTTGTATGGAAAAGGTTTCTCACCATTAAAGGACAACCATTTCTTAAATTGTAAGTTGAGATTTTTTTTCTTTAGTCAGTGCTTAGCCGTCCTGGAGAAGGGCCTATTCCACACTGTATCTCAATTAATAATACTGGGAAGGGGATGTGCAGATCTGGATTTTGTTTTGGGGAACAAGGTTGTGCAAATCGCAGGAAAATCACGGGGAGAGCAGGTTCATCACACTGATTAATTCATTTAGATTTAGTATAATAGCACATGTACAATTGGAATAAAGTTTCCAAATTGGGTTGTTGAATTTGAACAGACTGACAAGGTCGTGTGGCAGTTAGGCTGATGCTATTGCAGCTCAGGACTTTGGAGTTTAGAGTGCAATTCCAGCACCATCAGGAAGGAATTTGTACGCTCTTCCCATATGCACGTGGCTTTTCTCCGCTTGCTCTGGTTTCCTCTCACAGTCCAAAGAATTACCAGTTAATATATTGATTGGTCGTTGTAAATTTTCCTGTGTTGCTCGGTGGTCCGGAAGGACCGTTCAGCACATATAAATAAACAGTGATTTGACTGCAGCAGTCTGGAAGGTAAAACAATTTGCTGCTTTTCAAGAAAGAGATGCAAGGAATTCAGGTAAACGTGTTTGGCACACAGAGAGGGTGGTGTGGCCACGTGTGGATGTCAAGGTACACAAATGGTAAGGCAGATTAAAGAAGTTCTTATCAGACACAGTTTAGTAAGGTTTCCTGCCTGGAAGAATAGGGATGAAGTTAAATGTTCTTGATTAGTCAGGTTTTGGAGAGAAGTCAGGAGAATGGGGTTGAGAGGGATAATAAATCAGCCATGATGGAATGGCAGAGCAGTCTCGATGGGCTGAATGGCCTGATTCTGCTCCTGTGACTTATATTGGTTAATTGGTGTTTTGGTGACTGAAAGCAGTTATCTGTGTGGAACCACAGAGCTCAGTAGTGGATCCCTGCCTTTATGCAATTGATAATAGTGATCTGGACCTCACTGTGAGGGGAATGATAAAGTAATTTGCAGATGATGCAAATTGGCTGTGTGACAATAAGACAGGAAGCATTGCACTGCAGGACGATTTAGATGGACTCTTCAATTGGGCAGAAAACTGCTGAATGGGTTTAATCCAAGGTCAGTGAGTAATGTATTGCCTTCTTCCCAATCACATTACTCCTGGCAAGGAGGCAAGAGAATGTGAGGATCTTGGGTGGTGTGTGTGGAGGGACTTTGCAATGTGTCTTCACGTCCTTAAAAGCAGGAGGAAGTGAGGAAAAGTGTCGATGTGAGGAAGATAGTTGTCGGATTTGGGCTGGTACTGATTTAATCCCAGCAAGTGCAGGGTGATGTGCTTATGGGAATTATTGTACTATCATGAGAGGATAAATTTAAGGTGGAGATAGGTAATTAACTAAACAATATTGGAATTAAAGATTATTTGGGATGCAGTGAAGAGGAGTTGAGGCTAGCATGACTAGGAATGGTTATATTTAATGGAGGGCTAGACTTGAGGGGTGAATGGCCTACTCTTGTGTTACGATCAATTAAGAGAAAAGCAGTTCCTCAGCATCTGTGTCTAGGTATTCCTGGAAGTGCCAGCAAGGGCCGTGAAGATGATACATGGGAAACCTCCCGTATTCTATAGGGCAGAGAATTAAAGAGCAGGGAAATTACGATGCAGCTTTATAAGTTGAAGATGTAGTTGATTGTCATTGAACTGTACGCATGTATGTAGGTAAACAAAACAGTGTTCTTCCAGGGCCAGGGTGCGAAATGCAGTACATACAGTTACACCGGCACAATAGGTGAGGCCACAGATGAGGCTACTTAACAAGATAAGAGCCCGTGGAATTACGGGAAAGTTACATACATGGATAGAGCGTTGGCTGATTGGCAGGAAACAAAGAGTGGGAATAAAAGGTTCCTATTCTGGTTGGCTGCCGGTTACCAGTGGTGTTCCACAGGGGTCTGTGTTGGGGCCGCTTCTTTTTACATTGTACATCAACGATTTGGATTATGGAATAGATGGCTTTGTGGCTAAGTTTGCTGATGATAGGAAGATAGGTGGAGGGGCTGGTAGTGCTGAGGAAACAGAGTCTGCAGAGAGACTTGGATAGATTAGAAGAATGGGCATCTGTAGTTGTGAACTTCCCATGATTCAGGACACTTACAAGGACAGGTGTGTAAAAAGGGCCTGTAGGACCCAAGCCATTCCAACCACAATCTATTCCAGCTGCTACCATCTGGGAAGCGCTACCACAGCATAAAAGCCAGGACCAGCAGGCTTTGGAACAGCTTCTTCCATCAGGCCATCAGACTGGTGAACCCACACTGATCTGAGTGTACTCTATATTACATTGACTGTTCTCTTTATTATAAATTATAAATTACTATGGTTGCACATGGCACATTTAGATGGAGATGTAACATAAAGATTTTTACTCCTCATGTATGTGAAGGATGTAAGGAATAAAATCAATTCAATTCTATACTTTATGGTGTCCCCATGGTATAAAAACATGGCTACCATATGCCATCATGAGAAAAATGATTCTGCTTTAAATTTTTAGTTGTCTTTAAACATAGCTTGCACAATACCTGTCAGCTGTACAGCAGCTTCGATATCAATGTGGTCCTTGAACTTAATGGTTTTTTGCAACATTTTAAATATCTGGTTCAAGTTATGACAGTAAAAGCCTTAAGTCTCCAAGCACAACAATATCCAAGCAGATTCTGTTTTTTTTTTGTGAGTATGTGGTTCACTACACTGAAGCTTCCTTCAACAAGGTAGGAGAATGGAAATGCAATGAAGAGCAGTTTGGCTCTTCTCCAAAGACAAGGTAACTTTGTATGACATTGTAGCCATATACCACTAAAGCTGACATTTTTGAAAAACATTTTTGCTTCATCATTCTGAATTTCAATTTCTTCTTGCAAGCTCTTCATGTTCTTCCACCTTGCAAAGAAATAGGTGAATTACCCAGTCCGGAATTTCCAGATTGTTCAAATCCTGAATTAATTCTGAAAATCCTTCAGTGACTGCAGGCGTAAGCAGTACTCTTGCAAATCACCATCTGTGAAAGAGATTGCCATACTTCCCATGCAGAGAAACTTAGAGCATTCTTCTCCAAATGTTTTGCTTGTACTTTTCAAATTTTCTGATAAAAGTGGACACTGTGCTGTTTTTCCTGCATTAAATTGAAATTTTCACCCTACTTTTATATTTAAAATGTTCATTTTGTCATGCAGATCTGCTAGGTATACCAGATCAGCATGTAGAAGTTCAATCTTGTTTCCCAAATTCTTGTCGACTTTGAGCAAAAGTTCAACCAGTTTCAAAAAGATCAAAGAAATCTTTTAAGCAGCAGCTTTTTGACAGCCAATGCACTTCAGTGTGAAGAAGCAAGTTTTCAAACTCTTCATTGTTGTCTTGGCATAATAGCCTGCTACTTAATGGATGAACTTTAATTTTGTTGTTAACAGATATTGCAATAGTTGTGCTTGATAAAGGTCGCAGGCTGAGGTTTTTGGCTGTGAGCTGTTGATGATGAGTTACACAATGGATTGCAAACAGACTTGGAATTTCTTTTTTCATAAATGCCACTAAACCAGCATAGCAATCTGTCATATATGGTGCTCCTTTTGGTGCACAAGATCTCATGTTCCTAATTGGAATACTTTTATCCTCATTTTGAGTGTCGTAGATTGATTCTCTGTTGATTTGTTTTTAACTTTTTACAAAAGAGATTCTCCTCAAACTTTTCCATTTTTGATAAACCATACATCTGCCATTAACAATACCTTATTGTCTCGCACACTAGACTTATCCAGTTGGATCCCAAATCCTGTTCTTTGTAGCTCTGTGCATAGTTGATACTGGATGTCTTCACTCATTTTGTCAATACGTCGAGCTACAGAGTTGTTACTCAGAGGAATTGATTTTATGATACTGGTATCCATTTTGAGAACAGTGTTGAGCACTTCTGATACCACAGGCATTATTAATCTTTCACCAGTTGTGTGAGATTTTCCACACTTTGCTATCATTTTGGAAATGTTAGAAGCAATGAGACCACTATCAAGGATTTTTTTTAGTTTTCTTGGCAAGTAACCCTAGTGTGCAATGCTTTTCAAATGCTTCTTTCATCTTCTGGAATTGAGTAATACTATAAGTAGCCTTTTTAGGGTGTCTTTTACGAAAGTGTTCCTGCAATCTTGATGGTTGATTAGACAGTACATTTTACAAGTAAGACACATGGAACTTGGCTGATCTAATGGGAATGGAATAAAACCATACTCCAGGTATGTAAACACGAGGAAAACTGCAGATGCTGGAATTTCAAGCAACACACACAAAATGCTGGTGGAACGCAGCAGGCCAGGCAGCATCTCTAGGAAGAGATACAGTCGACGTTTCAGGCTGAGACCCTTCGTCAGGACTAACTGAAAGAAGAGTTAGTAAGAGATTTGAAAGTGGGAGGGGGAGGGGCAGATCCGAAATGATAAGAGAAGACAGGAGGGGAGGGATGGAGCCAAGAGCTGGAAAGTTGATTGGCAAAAGGGATATGAGAGTATCATGGGATGGGAGGCCTAAGGAGAAAGAAAGGGGGAGGGGAGCATCAGAGGAAGATATAGTGAGAAGGACAGGGAGAAAAAAAGAGAAAGAAAGGGGGGAATAAGTAAATAAATAAATAACTGATGGTATACGAGGGGGAGGTGGGGCATTAACGGAAATTAGAGAAGTCAATGTTCATGTCATCAGGTTGGAGGCTACCCAGATGGAATATAAGGTGTTGTTCCTCCAACCTGAGTGAGGCTTCATCTTGACAGTAGAGGAGGTCATGGATGGACATATCAGAATGGGAATGGGACATGGAATTAAAATGTGTGGCCATTGGGAGATCCTGCTTTCTCTGGCAGACAGAGCATAGGTGTTCAGCAAAACGGTCTCCCAGTCTGCGTCAGGTCTCGCCAATATATAGAAGGCAGGTGTGTATCATTGTATTGATGCACTTTCTGTAGTTTCTGTTTCTTAGCAGGATTAGAATTCAAGGTCAGACTCGTAGAGATTGCACCATATGTATTGTCCATCATTAACAGGGGGCTAAAATAAAATATAAAATTAACACAAACTGGGAATGCCTATTGGATGGAACGATGGTAACGGCATGCAAAGGATCGGCGAGGCGACGATGAAGATGACTACAGCAGTTGACAAGGATTCAGATTGGAATCTGAATGTTAGTTGGGATAGAGCTGGTGTTTTGCAAGCTCCCTTTGTACTATTCCAGTTAGCGCAATTGACCAGTCATGTTAAGGCCTCATAATCCCCAAAGTTGGTTCCTGACCTTGCATATGAAGCCAAGGTCACTTTGAATACTCGAGAATCCTGTGGATCGGCAGGTTCACTGATTGGCTCTCTTTCACTGTTTGGTTCTGGCCAGTGCTGTACCATTGCGTGACTTGTTTTCCATTGATCTGTAGAGAAAGTTGAGATAGTGTACTTAACTTACCAGCTGTTAGACTGTAAGAACTTATTTCTGCCGTGAGTCAGGGGGAACTGTTGGGCACCTTGGTTGCTAATTTATGTATCCGCAATGACATGTGTTTGGTTGTTAAGTTCAGATGAGATTGCTGAGTTTCAGATGAGCACTCACCGCCTGCAGAGCTGTGGTTCTTCCCGTGTTCCAGTGCCTTATCCTTTTTTTTGGAACTGCCTAATGGTCAGTCAGGTGTCATGCCTCAAGTTAGGGTGCCACTGGCCACGCCCCTCCCCCCCACCACCCAAAGAATCTTGGATGCCTCCCAACAACTTCTGTTCCTCCTAACTCCCCCTTAGGACACATAACAGCCCCTGTTGGGAATTACTGACCTAGAGGATGTAGATGGCCTGGAACTCAAAGCCTGAAGGTTTGAAACAGGCAGAAATCTTGCTCACTTTGTAAAAGTAATTAGTTGTGTACTTGAAATCCATCAAACCTGCAGAGATACAAACCCAGTGTGAGAAGACGAGATTAGGTTGGACAGCTCTATCTGTAAGTTACAGATGTAATGGGCCAAACAGACACCTTTGTCATAATTTTACTGAGATCCTCTCTGATTTGTGTTCACTATATCCTTTGGAGAAGGAGGTCTAGTATTCCACATGACAGGAAACCAGCCCATGACCTGGCATGCTGCTTGGTTCTGGGGTAGTCATGGATGGACAATAAGAGCCAGCCTGTGTTCACTTGTGTCATGGGAGGATATTCACCATCCTTGCTTAGTCTGGCCTTCAGTGAGCTGGAAGTTAATAATGCAATGGCTGACGGGGTAGTTTACGATGCACAAAAATGAGAACACGCAAGCGGAACCTGCTTTACGAGAGAGCTGATGGTAGGTGGCTCCAGGCGCGTGTAGCGGGCGGGCGGCCCTGGGAGCGTGGTGCATTGTTCAGTAACTTGTTGCTGCTAAGCTGAATATTTTGTTTGTTTGCAGGTGGTCAGGGCGAGAGGAGGCACCACACAAACTGTCCCCCAAACTCCAGCCTGGCTGCGACGTCTCTGTGGCCAGTTCTTGTCCCAGGCCCTGATGAAGCCTCATGGTGTGCAAGCTGTGGTGAGAGGGATCGTAGAAGGAGCTGGTGGTAAGTGGTCAGATCAGTCCTGAATATTACTGGTCCAGGAACAGAGGTGGGTGGGAGTGGTTGAACATCTGGGGGTTAGTGCAGCTCTTCAAGGTTTATTGTAGGTGGGATTGGTGCCCAGTGTTAGTGAGGGTAGTCACTGACTACAGTAAGAATCAGCTTTAACGTCACTGGCATATGCCATGAAATTTGTTGTTCTGGGGCAGCAGCACATTGTAATCCATAGTAATAAAAACTATATAATAAGCACATATAAATATAAATTAAATAAGTAGTGCAAAAAGAGAGGACAAAGAATAATGAGGTAGTGTTCAGGGGTTCATTGTTCATACAGAAATCTGATGGTGGAGGGGAAGAAGCTGTTCCTAAAAGGTTGGATGTTTGTCTTCAGGCTCCTGTGCCACCTCCCTGACGGTAACAATGAAAGGGCATGTCCTGGGTGATGGGGTCCTTCAAAGTGGATGTCGCCCTTTTAGACCATAAGGCCATCACATATAGGAGCAGAATTAGGCTATTTAGCCCCTTGTGTCTGCTCTGCCATTTCACCATGGCTGATCCAATTTTCCTCTCAGCCCCAATCTCCTGCCTTCTCCCGATATCCCTTGATGCCCTGACCAATCAGGAATCTCAACCTCTGCCTTAAATATACATAAAGACTTGGCCTCCACAGCTGCCTTTGGCAGTGGATTCCACGGATTCACCATCTGGCTAAAGAAATTCCTCCTCATCTCTGTTCTAAAAGGACACCCCTCAATTCTGAGGCTGTGTCCTCTGGTCTTAGACTCTCCAGATCCACTCTTATCAAGGCCCTTCACCTTTTAATAACGTCACCCCTTATTCTTCAGAATTCCAGTGAATACAGGCCCAAAGACATCAAACATTCTTCGTGTGAAAAGCCATTCAACCCTGAAATCATTTTCGTGACCCTGTTTTGAACCCTCTCCAGTTTCAGCACATCCTTTCTAAGATAAGGAGCCAAAACTGCTCACAGTGCTCCAAGTGAGGCCTCACCAGTGCTTTATAAAGTCTCAACATTAAATCCTTACTTTTATATTATAGTTCTCTAGACAGGAATGCTAACATTGCAATTGCCTTCCTCACCACAGACTCAACCTGAAAATTGACCTGTAGGGAATCCTGCATAAGGACACTCAAGATCCTTTGCATCTCAGTTTTTTGTACTTTCTTTCCAACTAGAAAATAGTCAACCATTTCATTTCTTCTACCAAAGTGCCTGACCATATACTTCCCAACACTGTATTCCATCTGCCATTTCTTTGCCATTCTCCTAATCTAAGTCCTTCTGTAGCCTCTCTACTTCCTTAAAACTACCTGTCCCTCTACCTATCCTCATATCGTCTGCAAACTTTGCAATATAGCCATCAATTCCAGCACCCAAATACTTGACATATAATGTAAAAAAATCAGTTCCAACACAGATCCCCGTGGAACTCCACTCGTCTCTAGCAGCCAGCTGGAAAAGGTTCATTTATTCCCACTCTTTGCCTCCTGCTAATCAGCCACTCCATGCTAGAATCTCTCCTGTAATATCATGGGCTTGAAGCTTGTTAAGCAGCCTCATGTGCGGCACCTTTCAAAGGCCTTTGGAAAATCTAAGTGCTCAACATCAACTGATCAACTTTGTCTATCCTGCTTGTTATTCCTTCAAAGAATTCCAACAGACTTTTCAGGCAAAATTTTCCCTTGAGGAATCCATGCTGACTATGGCCTGCTTTATCATGTGCCTCCAAGTACCCTGAGACCTCAAACTTAATAATCAACTCCAACACCTTCCCAACCACTGAGGTCAGACTAATAGCCTAAAGTTTCCTTTCTGCTGCCTCTCTCCCTTCTTGAAGTGTGAAGTGACACATATTTTTCCAGTTGTCTGGAACCATTCCAGAATCTTGTGATTCTTGAAAGATCATTGTAATGCCTCCATGATCTCTTCAGCCACCCCTTTCAGAACTCTGGGGTGTATAACATCTGGTCCAGGTGATTTATCCACTTTCAGTTTCCCAAGAACCTTCTCTCTAGTTGTGGTAACTTCATACACTTCATGCCCCCGACACTGAGAACTTCCTCCATACTGCTAGTGTCTTCCACGGTGAAGACTGATGCAAAAAACTTAATCAGTTCATCCGCTCTTTCATTGTCCCCCATTGTTACTTCTCCAGCATTGTTTTCCAGCAGTCCAATATCCACTCTTGCCACGCAAACACGAGGAAATCTGCAGATGCTGGAATTTCAAGCAACACACATACAAATTGCTGGTGAATGCAGCAGGCCAGGCAGCATCTATAGGAAGAGGTACAGTCGACGTTTCGGGCCAAGACCCTTCGTCAGGACTAACTGAAAGAAGAGACCGTGAGAGATCTTTTACTATATCTTCTTTCGGTTAGTCCTGACGAAGGGTCTCGGCCCAAAACGTCAACTGTACCTCTTCCTATAGGTGCTGCCTGGCCTGCTGCGTTCATCATCCACTATTGCCTCTCTTTCACACTTTATGTATCAGAAGAATACAGATAAATAAAGTGTGAAATAATTTTTGAGGCATCACCTTTTGAAGGTGTCCTTGATGCTGGGGAGGCTACTGCCCATGATGGAGCTGAGTGAGTGTACAACTTTCTGCAGCTTTTTCTGAACTTGTGCAGTGGCCTCTCCATACCAGACAGAGTTACAGCCAGTCAGAATGCTCTCCATGGTACATCTGTAGATATTTGTCATACTAGGTCTTCTGAAACTCCTGATGAAATACAGCCATTGTTGTACCTTTGTTGTAATTACATCAATATGTTGGGCCCAGGATAGGTCGTCTGAGATGTTGATGCCCAGGAACTTGAAACTGCTCACCTTTTTCACTGATGGTCCCTCGATGAGGACTTGTGTGTGTTCCCTTGACTTGTACTTGTTGAAGTCCTCAATTAATTCCCTGGCCTTACTGATGTTGAGTGCAAGCTTGCTGTTGCAACACCACTCAACCAGCTGATCTACCTTGCTCCTGTGTGCCTCCTCATCACCACCTGAAATTTTGCCAACGATAGTTGTGTCATCAGCAGATTTATAGATGCTTTTTGAACTGTGCCTACCCTGACAGTCGTGGTATAGAGAGAATAGAGCAGTGGGCTCAGCACACATCCTTGAGGGGCACCAGTGTTGATCGTCAGCGAGGAGGGGGTGTTATTTCCAATCCGCACAGACTGTGGTCTCCCGGTGAAGAAGTCAAAGGTCCAGGTGCAGAGGAAGGTACAGAGACCCAATTGATTAGGACTGAGGGCATCAATGTGTCTCCAAATGTGGGAGTGAGGGGTTCCCTTTCCTTTACTCCTTCACATCTCTTACCCTCCACCTTCAATTTCACCTTGCTCTCCTTTACTTCCCTCTATTTTACACATCCCTTCCTTGCTACCCCTTTGCCATTTCCACCCACCCTCCCTCCCCTTCGCCCTGGGCTGCTCTGCCCATGTCACAGCTGTGTTCTGAGTTGTGCTGTGTGCTAAGTTGTAACTTGCTTGTGAATTTGCAGCTGGAGTGGCAGGAGGTCAGAGTGCAGAGGCTGCGGCTGCTGATTGGAGGAAATGCGATACCGTGGCCAGGATACTGGCTTCATGTCCTCAGCAATGTTTGTCTGTTGAAGATTACTACCACCAGGTGTGCCCTCAGGTAAGCACAGGTAGTTGTTCATGCTTAGAAATTGAGGGCATGCACTATTGATGGGCATAGGTGTAGATGAGAAAATTCTTGTTGGGAGGTTACAGACAAACATGGGTAGTCAGACCACTGCAGCAGAACCTGGACTCTAGTGGTATAGCAGAGTGACGGGTGCATTGTTTCAATTGGGGAAAATTCCCAATAATGTACTAGTCTTGATTTGTTCTGTATTCTCTCTCCTCAAACTCAAAATGGCATTGGTGATCATTGGTGACATTCTGTGTGCTGCAGGCAATTGTTCCAAATTATTTCTTAAAAATACTATTCTTGTATTGGTCTCACTGCAATCTGCAGCATAACTCCCCTCCAAGCAATGAACTTTTAAATCAACTCAATGGTCTTCATATCTCATACTTGACTCAAGGACTCCACGGACCATACAGGCTTGGCACCTTTAAGAAGACGAAGGTTCATCACCATGACCAAGGGTGAGGCAGGAGGGGGGGTAACCACAGCCAGACTAAAACACAAAGGGATGAGGCCTCCTCTACCCAGCATCTTGTTGGCAAATATGCATTTGCTGGAGAACAAAATTAAGAACCTGAGGGCTGTATCAGAGAGAATTGAAATCTCGTTGTATTCCATGTCTGACTGAGATGTGGCTTTCACCAGGCATACCGGATACACGTGGCCAAGTGGTTAAGGCATTTGACTAGCGATCTGAAGGTTGTGAGTTCGAGCCCCAGCCGAGGCAGCGTGTTGTGTCCTTGAGCAAGGCACTTAATCACACAGTGCTCTGCGACAACACTGGTGCCAAGCTGTATGGGTCCTAATGCCCTTCCCTTGGACAACATCAGTGTCGTGGAAAAGGGAGACTTGCAGCATGGGCAACTGCCGGTCTTCCATACAACCTTGCCCAGGCCTGCGCCCTGGAGAGTGAAGACTTTCCAGGCGCAGATCCATGGTCTCGCAAGACCAGATACAGCAATCAACCCCAAAAGCTTCTCAATACACAGAATGGACCAAACTGTTGATGTGGAAAGGGCAAAAATAGGAGATCTGTGTTTCATGATAAACTCTCTGTGGTGCTGTGATGTGGTGGCTTTGGTGAACTTGTGTTCCCCCAACGTGGAGCACCTAACAGTCAAATGCTGTCCGTTCTATTTCCGTAATGCTGACTGCAGCTTGCGTACCACCAGTGGCCAACTATAATCAAGTGCTTGTGAGTTTCCTCCGGGTGCTCTGGTTTCCTCTCTCAGTCCAAAGAATTACCAGTTAGTATATTGATTGGTCATTGTAAATTTTTCTGTGGTTAGGCGAGCGTTAAATTAGTGGGTTACTGGGTAGCGTGGCTCGGTTGACCGGAAGGGCATTTCCCCGCTGTATCTCCAGATATATAAATAAACAGTGATTTGACTGCAGCAGTCTGGAAGGTAAAACAATTTGCTGCTTTTCAAGAAAGAGATGCAAGGAATTCGGGTAAACGTCTTTGGCACACAGAGAGGGTGGTGTGGCCACGTGTGGATGTTAAGGTACACAAATGGTAAGGCAGATTAAAGAAGTTCTTATCAGACACAGTAAGCTTCCTGCCTGGAAGAATAAGGATGAAGTTAAAAGGGAAATTGGGGAAAACAGAATGGGCCAAGACATTGGGTATGCAAGTGGATTGTTAGGTTCTTGATTAGTCAATGTGTCAAAGGTTTCAGAGAGAAGTCAGGAGAATGGGGTTGAGAGGAATAATAAACCAGCCATAATGGAATGGCAGAGCAGACTTGATGGGCTGAATGGCCTGATTCTACTCCTATTTCTTATGGTCTTATGATGGGGATGTTGTGGATAGTCTGGAGGGTTGCAGCGGTTACAGAGTGACATTGATAGGATGCAGAACTGGGCTGAGAAGTGGCAGATGGAGTTCAACCCAGATACGTGTGGTGGTTCATTTCAGTAGGTCAAATTTGAAGACAGAATATAATATTAATGGTCAGACTCTAGGCGGTGTGAAAAATCAGAGAGATAAGACCATAAGACAAAGGAGCAGAAGTAGGCCATTCGGCCCATCGAGTCTGCTCCACCATTTTATCATGAGCTGATCCATTTTATCCTATTTAGTCCCACTGCCCCGCCTTCTCACCATAACCTTTGATACCCTGGCTACTTAGATACCTATCAATCTCTGCCTTAAATACATCCAATGACTTGGCCTCCACTGCTGCCCCTGGCAACAAATTCCATAGATTCACAAAGGACGAACAAAGCACAACTCCGTAGCGCAAGAGTGTCAATTGTAAACTGACCGGCAAAAACCTGCAACCCACCGCTGGTGCAGACGCCCGGCGTCTCAGCATCAAGCAAGTATCAAACGTCTATTGAACAGTTATGGAACGACTGCAGAACAAAAGTCCTTCTTTCCTAGTTTGACTCGTTGAACAATTTTTAAAATTGAAAACAGATTAATGTGAAAGAAGATAACATTTGCCAAAAGATGTGCACAAAATAATAAAATCGTTAAAAATAATTGTTAACTTTTAGATTTATTCTCACTAAAACCCATTTCTAGCTCTAAGCTACTTGAGTTCCTGTTATAGATTTTTTTTCTACAAATCGGTTTTTGGTTAATACTTTTTGCATCAGTAGGCTTACTTTTTTTTATTATCACTGGGGTGCAATGCGCCACTTCTAATCATCCAATGCGCCGCAGGTTGCTCATCCCTGGACTGAAGTAATTTCTCCATATCTCTGTTTTAAATAGACGTTCTTCAATCCTGAAGTCGTGCTCTCTTGTCCTAGAATCCCCTACCATGGGAAATAACTTTGCCATATCTAATTTGTTCAGGCCTTTTAACTTGAATCAACAAAGGATGCCTGACAGTTGTGGCTGGGCTTGAATACTGTCGCCTCTTATGAAGTTAAGTCAAGCGACATGGGAGACAAGGTTTTTGCTTCCAGTTGAGCTCAATGCCTTCTATGCTTGCGTTGATCGCTAAAACGTGGAGGAACCATCACAACTCCTATAATTCCTGATGATCTTACGGTTTCTGTCTCTAAAGCCGATGTGCACGCTGCCTTCACAAAAAGCATCTGGCCCAAAAGGGGTACCTGGCCAAATACTAAAGAGCAACTGGCTGGGATGTTCACTGAGATCTTTCACCACTGGCTTCGGCAGTCTGAGGTGTCCACCTTCTTCAAGCGGGCTTCAACTATACTGATGACCAAAAAGAGCATGGTGACCTGCCTCAATGACTGTCACCTAGTAGCACACACACCCACAGCAATGAAGTGTTTTGAGAGGCTGGTGATGAAACATATCAACTCCTGCCTGAGAAGTGACCTGAATCCACTCCAATTTGCCTACCGGAGCAACTGGTCCACAGCAGACACCATCTCGTTGGCTCTTCACTCAAGCCTGGAACATCTGGATAGCAAAGATGCATACATCAGAATGCTCTTTGACTGCAGCTCAGCACTCATTACTATCATCCCCTCAAAACTAAGCAACAAGCTGACCTTGGCCTCAATACCTCCTTGTGCAATTGGATTGGCAACAACATCTCCTCAATGCCCTCCATCAACACAGGTGTGCCACGAGGCTGTGTGCTCGTTCCCCTGCTCTACGTGCTTTACGCTTGTGACTGGCTAAGCACAGCTCCAATACCAGATTCAAGTTTGTCGTTGGCCAAATCAAAGGTAGTGATGAATCGGCATATATGATTGAAAATCTGGCTGAATGGGGTCATTACAGCAGCCTCTTACTCAATGTCAGGAAGACCAAGGAACTGATTGTAGACTTCAGGAGAAGGAAACCAGAGGTCCATGAGCCAGTCCTCATTGGGGGATCATTGCTAGGGAAGGTTAACAAGGTGTTACTATTTCAGAGGACCTGTCCTGGGCCCAGCACGTAAGTGTAATTGCAAAGAAAGCCCGGCAGTGCCTCTACTTCCTTAGGAGTTTGTGGAGATTTAGCATCTAAAACTTTGACTAACTTCTATGGGCGTATAGTGGAGAACATAATGACTGGTGGCATCACTGCCTGGTATGGAAATTACAGTACCCTTGCACGGAAAATCCTACAAAAAGTAGTGGATACAGCTCAGTCCGTCACGGGTAAAGCCCTCCCAACCATTGAGCACATCTACATGAACTGCTGTCACTGGAAAGCAGCATCCATCATTTGGGAACCCCCTCTTCTCACTGCTGCCACCAGGAAGAAAGTACAAAAGCCTCAGGACTCTCACCACCAGGATCAGGAACAGTTATTACCCCTCTACCATCGGGCTCTTGAATCAAAGGGGATAACTTCACTCAACATCATTTGCCCCATCTTTGAAATGTTCCCAGAGCCAATAGGCTCATATTTAAGGTCTCTTCATCTCAGGTTCTTGATAATTATTGCTTATTTGTTTATATTATTAGTCCCTTTTCTATTTGCACTGTTTGTGTTTTCTACGCTCTGGTTGAGTGCCCTAGTTGGGCGATCTTTCATTGGCTCCATTGCAGTTATTATCCTATAGATTTGTTGGGTATACCCACAAGAAAATGAACCTCAGGGTTATATATGGTAATGTGTATGTACTTTGATAATATTTACTTTGAACTTTTGGACTTCGAACTCAGTGCTTTGTTAGCTTCTCAAATGGGCTATCCTTTGCATTCTAATGTTTTTTAAAAATTATTATGCTCTTTATCTTATTGTTTTTTTTCTGCATTATATCTGAAGTAACCTTCATTTTGTTTTCCTTTACACTTTATGTAATGCCTTTGACCAAGACTCACTTTCCTCTTCTCCCACTAGATGGGGCTACAGAGCTGAGAATGAGCACAATCCACTTTCCACACCAACGGAGAGCTCTTACAACACCGATGCAGACCATTCCGCCCAGTCAGCCATGATAGTCCTTGTTAGTAAATAGTTCCACCAGCATTTACTCACTTCCCATATCCACTCATCCCTTCTGTTACCCAAACAAAATATCTGATCCAGAGTTTCAATCCGACAAAATGTTTCTGTGCTGTTTGTCTCCTTAGCCGTTCTCTGCATAAAAATACTTGCCCCTCAGATCCCCTTTAACACTCCTTAATCTCACTTTAAAGCTAAGCCTTCTTGTTTTGGACATCTGTAACATGGAGAAGAGATTCTGACCATCAGCTCAATCTATGCATCTCATAATATTTTTTTCAAACCTCTCTCAGGTCACCCCTTAGCCTAATCTGAGAAGCCAGTTTTATTATGACTGATGTATGATGATACTACCCCACAAGCTCATTCCTGTAAAACTCCTCATCACCATCTGAGAGTGTAATGGCAATAGTGAATTTATAGATGGTGTTTGAGCTGTCCCCAACCACCACAGTCATGAGTTCCAGGGAAAACAAGCCCAGCTTATTCATTCTTTTCTAAACTTCTCCAGTCCAAATCTTATTAGCAATCCCTCCAAAACAATCACATCCACTGTGGCAACCAGAAATGTACAGAATACTCCCAAGTGCTATCTAAAGTTGCATAATAATATCCCAATTTCTATGTTCTGGGACCCAAACTGTGAAGGCAAGCATGTTGTACACTTTCTTCCCCAGCCTAACCACCTTCAGGGAAGCATGAGCTTAGATCTGCCAGTCTTTCTGTTCCTTGACTTTCCTTATCACCCTACTATTTGCTGTACACATCCAGCCCCAAATGATTCCCAAAATTTATCACCTTGGACTTGCCAGAAATAAATTTCATTTGCTAACACTTCTCTGACCTGTATTGTGTAGTCTTGGACAACTGTCCTCATTTCCCCACAACACCAAGTCGTAGAGAAGTACAGCACAAAAACAGGCCTTTTGGCCCACCTAGCCCATGCTGAAATCAATTAAACTGCCCACTCCCATCGATCTGCACCAGGACTATAACCCTTCATGTACCTATCCAAACTTCTCTTAAACAATGAAAGTGAGCTCACATAGACCATTTGTGCTGGCAGATCATTCCACACTTTCACAACCCTCTTGACTGAAGAAGTTTCCCCTCGTGTTCCTCTTAAACTTTTCACCTTTCACCCTTAAGCCATCACCTCTGGGTTAAGTTCCACCCAACCTCAGTGGAAAAAACCTGCTTGCATATACCCTATCTATACCCCTCATAATTTTGTATACCTCTATTAAATCTCCTCTCAGTCTTGTACATTCAAAAGAATACGGTCCTAACCTATTCAATCTTTCCTTATAACTCAAGTCCTCCAGAGCCGGCAACATCTTTGCAAATTTTCTTTGCACTCTTTCAAGCTTGTTTGTATCTTCCCTGTAGGGTGGTGAGCAAAACTGCACATAACATTACAAATTAGGCCTCACTAATGTCTTATACAACTTCAACATAACATTCTGTCTTCTGTACTCAATACATTGATTTGGCCAATGTGACAAATACCTTCTGGGGTAGATGACCACATCTGCCTGTGACACCATTTTCAACGAATTATGTACCTGTATTCCAGATACCCTAGTTCTACCACACTCCTCAGTGCCCTACAGTTCACTGTGTAAGACCTACCCTGGTTGGTCCTACTGAAGTTCAAAACCCACACTTGTCTGCATTAAATTCTGTCTCCTAATTTTCAGCCCATTTTTCCACCAGATGTATATCCCTCTGCAGCCATGATAGCCTTCCTCACTGCCCACTATATCCCCAATCTTGGTGTCAGCTGCAAATTTGCTGATCCAATTAACCATATTATCAGTGATTTAGGTGACAAGCAACAAAGGATCCAGCACTGATCCCTGCAACACACCACTAGTCACAGGCCTCCAGTCAGAGAGGCAACCCTCTACTACCACTCTCTGGCTTCTCCCACAAAGCCAATGTCGAATCCAATGTAATGTCTCATCTTGAATGCCGAGTGACTGACCCTTCCTGACCAGCCTCCCAAGCGGGACCCTGTCAAAGTCCATTAGACACCATCCACTGCCTTGCCTTCATCCGCTTTCCTGGTAACTTTTTCAAAAAATTGTATAAGGTTGGTTAGACATGACCTATGTAATGCCCTGGTTAAGATTTTCACTGCTATGTTGTAGGTATTCCATTTTAATAGTTCTGTAAAAGCAATGTGTTCTGCTTTTAGGATGTTTTGGTTTCAGCTAAAAGATAAGGAATATGATGTTCAACTTAGGAATGTTGTGTCAGCCAATCAGGATGGCAGAATCGGGAGAAGGTTTGAGAGAGTGGGACAAAGAGAGATTTGTGGCAGTGTAGTTTGGGGATTTTTTTTCTGGCAGGAGCTGTGGAGAGGACAGGAAGGAAGGTGGCTGAGGATACTGTGGGAAGGAGCATCCCTGCTGCACAAAGTGCTTTGTGCAGATGAATGGCTCCAAGGAGGAAGGACCAATACTCCCGAAGAGAGCACCCATAAGAACATAAGATATAGGAGCAGAAGTAGGCTATTCAGCCCATCGAGTCTGCTACCCCATTCAACCATGGGCTGATCTAATTCTTCCAGTCATCCCCACTCCCCTGCCTTCTCCCCATACCCTTTGATGCCCTGGCTAATAAAGAACCTTTCTACCTCTGCCTTAAATGCAGCCAATGACTTGGCCTCCACAGCTGCTCGTGGCAACAAATTCCACAGATTTACCACCCTGTGACTAAAGTAATTTCTCTGTATCTCAGTTCCAAATAGATGTCCTTCAATCCTGACGTCATGCCCATTTGCTCGAGATGGATTTTGAGCAAAGTTCAGGATGTGGTGTGTGCTTTCATGCAGGCAGTGGGTCCAGTGTGTGAATAGAACTTCAAGATGAGCTCCAATGATGTGCACGTTTAGACTGGTTTAACTGTAATGGGCTCTTTTATTTATTTTTTTCCCTTTTCTTTTTTCCTCCTAGCTGTTAGATATAGCTGAAATTCGTAAAAGTACTTTATAATTTTATATATATGATTTGTTATTTCTTGACAACTGACAATTATGTATGGGCAGTATTTATGCAGCATTCGCTCAAATCGAGGTTTCTTTAATCAGACCATTACATAGAAACATAGAAAATAGGTGCAGGAGTAGGCCATTCGGCCCTTCGAGCCTGCACTGCTACTTATTATGATCATAGCTGATCATCCAACTCAGAACCCTGCACTAGCCTTCCCTCCATACCCCTGGTCCCCGTAGCCACAAGGGCCATATCTAACTCCCTCTTAAAAATAGCCAATGAACTGGCCTCAGCTGTTTCCTGTGGCAGAGAATTCCACAGATTCACCACTCTCTGTGTGAAGAAGTTTTTCCTAATCTCGGTCCTAAAAGGCTTCCCCTTTATCCTCAAACTGTGACCCCTCGTTCTGGACTTCCCCAACATCGGGAACAATCTTCCTGCATCTAGCCTGTCCAATCCCTTTAGGATTTTATACGTTTCAATCAGATCCCCCCTCAATCTTCTAAATTCCAATGAGTACAAGCCCAGTTCATCCAGTCTTTCTTCATATGAAAGTCCTGCCATCCCAGGAATCAATCTGGTGAACCTTCTTTGTACTCCCTCTATGGCAAGGATGTCTTTCCTCAGATTAGGGGACCAAAACTGCACACAATACTCCAGGTGTGGTCTCACCAAGGCCTTGTACAACTGCAGTAGTACCTCCCTGCCCCTGTACTCGAATCTTCTCGCTATAAATGCCAGCATACCATTTGCCTTTTTCACCGCCTGCTGTACCTGCATGCCCACTTTCAATGACTGGTGTATAATGACACCCAGGTCTCACTGCACCTCCCCTTTTCCTAATCGGCCACCATTCAGATAATAATCTGTTTTCCTATTTTTGCCACCAAAGTGGATAACTTCACATTTATCCACATTAAATTGCATCTGCCATGAATTTGCCCACTCACCCAACCTATCCAAGTCACTCTGCACCCTCTTAGCATCCTCCTCACAGCTAACACTGCCGCCCAGCTTCGTGTCATCCGCAAACTTGGAGATGCTGCATTTAATTCCCTCATCCAAGTCATTAATATATATTGCAAACAACTGGGGTCCCAGCACTGAGCCTTGCGGTACCCCACTAGTCACTGCCTGCCATTCTGAAAAGGTCCTGTTTATTCCCACTCTTTGCTTCCTGTCTGCTAACCAATTCTCTATCCACATCAATGTACCTATTTGGTTGAAAGCCAAATCGTACTGACCATAGACGTCTGTGGTTTAGGAAAGATAGCCTTCTCACCATCGAATCCTGTGGTTGTTAGTGGGGCAAGCAACGAGCCAAGTTTGTACACGAGCCTGATGAGGAGACTACGTTGAGGAGCTTGTCCAGGATTCGCTGAATGCCATGTAATTGCTGTTAAGAATTGTTAAGTGGTTTGTGTGTTTAAGCCTGTGTTTAAACTAGTGTCCGGGAAAGTGACTCGGTACTTATTATGGACGCTGCAGTGATTAAGGGTTGGTGCAATTTAAAGAGATTATTCACAAATGATGCTTGTGTTTTGAGCAAGGTAGGTGTCTAACCCCTTGATGAATGGGTGTTCAGGAGTGCTAATTTCTCTAAAGGTTTTGGGGAAAGTTACGTTGATTGAACAGCGTTTTGACGAATTGGCTGGTAAGGATGTCGTGTCAGTTCAGACTAGCAGTGACGTGACTGAAGTCGCGCTGCCTGATAAGTTGGGAAATTCTGGAGAAGTGGAGGCATGAGCAGTCCATATTTTTAGAGAAAGGAGCATGTAACTGAGGGCAGAGACTTTAAAAACAAGTTGTTCTCGTTACTGCGAAGTGAAGGGGAAAAGGTTGTCTGATGTGAAAGGTCTAATGGGTCCTTCAGCAGTTGATTTAAATTTGTAGCTGGTTTTGGCAATTACGTTACTGGATGATAAATACCAAGGTGCATCTGGGGAGAAACGCAATTATTGTAGTCTGGGGTCAAGTCCACACCAATGGAGAAGAAGAATATGAGCAGTCAACTTAGTTTCTGGATGAATGGCAGTGCTCAGATAATATGAAAAAACAGAGACTGGTAGAGAGCTAAAAGGGTCCAGCAGCAGAAAATCCATTAGTCACGTCAGCTAATTACCTGCAAGCTGTGGAAGATTCTCTTGGCACTGCTGAAAGTGCAGCCGATCTGATGATGAAGTTTAGGCACACGCTCCAGGAGGAAGGAGAGAAGTTGTCTCCCTACATTTTCAGGTTGGAGAAACTGTTACATTGTTTGTGCCGCAAAGGGGGCATTAAACTGTCTGAGAGAAATTGCTTGAGGATGAAGCAAGCTGTGAATGGCGCGCTGTCATATGACGTGACTGCTCTACGTATTTGAATGACCCACTAGATGTGCCCTTCTAGGCATGGGATCACAATTCTATCTCCTTTACCATAGCATTGGAGAGGGATAGGAATAGACAAGGTAGAGACATTTAATTGGGGTAAGGGAAAATATGAGGCTATCAGGCAGGAACTTGGAAGCATAAATTGGAAACAGATGTTCTCAGGGAAACGTACGGAAGGAATGTGGCAAATGTTCAGGGGATATTTGTGTGGGGTTCGACATAGGTATGTTCCAATGAGACGGGGAAAGGATGGTAGGCCACTGAGACAGGGTACAGGAACTGTGGTGTACAAATGCTGTTGTAAATCTAGTCAAGAAGAAAAGAAGAGCTTATGAAAGGTTCAAAAAACTAAGCAATGATAGAGATCTAGAAGATTATAAGGCTAGCAGGAAGGAGCTTAAGAATGAAATCAGGAGAGCCAGAAGGGGCCATGAGAAGGCCTTGGCGCACAGGATTAAGGAAAACCCCAAGGCATTCTACAAGTATGTGAAGAGCAAGAGGATAGGACCAATCAAGTGTGACAGTGGAAAAATGTGTATGGAATCGGAGGAGATAGCAGAGGTACTTAATGAATACCTTTCTTCAATATTCACTACGGAAAAGGATCTTGGCGCTTGTAGGGATGACTTGTAGCGGACTGAGATGCTTGAGCATGTAGATATTAAGAAAGAGGATGTGCTGGAGCTTTTGGAAAGCATCAAGTTGGATAAGTCACCGGGACTGGAGGGGATGTACCCCAGGCTACTGTGGGAGGCAAGGGAGAAGATAACTGAACCTCTGGCAATGTTCTTTGCATCATCAATGAGGACAGGAGTGGTTCCGAGGGATTGGAGGGTTGCGGATGTTGTTCCCTTATTGAAGAAAGTAGGCAGGGATAGCCCAGCAAATTATTGAGTAGTGAGTCTTACTTCAGTGGTTGGTAAGTTGATGGAGAAGATCCTGAGAGGCAGGATTTATGAACATTTGGAGAGGTATAATATAATTAGGAACAGTCAGCATGGCTTTGTCAAAGGCAGGTCATGCCTTACGAGCCTGATTGAATTTTTTGAGGATGTGACTAAACACATTGATGAAGGTCGAGCCGTAGATGTAGTGTATATAGATTTTAGCAAAGCATTTGAATAAGGTACCCCGTGCAAGGCTTATTGAGAAAGTAAGAAGGCATGGGATCCAAGGGGACATTGCTTTGTGGATCCAGAACTGGCTTGGCCACAGAAGGCAAAATGTGGTTGTAGACTGGTCATAATCTGCATGGAGGCCGGTGGCTAGTGGTGTACCTCAGGGATCTGTTCTGGGACCCCTACTCTTTGTGATTTTTATAAATGACCTGGATGAAGAAGTGGAGGGATGAGTTAGCAAATTTGCTGATCTGATGACACAAAGATTGGGGGTGTTGTGGATAGTGTGGAGGGCTGTCAGAGGTTACAACGGGACATTGACAGGATGCAAAACTGGGCTGAGAAGTGGCAGATGGAGTTCAACCCAGATAAGTGTGAGGTGGTTCATTTTGATAGGTCAAATATGATGGCAGAACATAGTATTAATGGTAAGACTCTTAGCAGTGTGGAGGATCAGAGGGATCTTGGGGTCTGAGCCCACAGGACACTCAAAGCTGCTACGCAGGTTGACTCTGTGGTTAAGGAGGCATACGGTGCATTGGCCTTCATCAATCGTGGGATTGAGTTTAAGAGCCAAGAGGTAGTGTTGCAGCTATATAGGACCCTGGTCAGATCCCACTTGGAGTACTGTGCTCAATTCCGGTCGCCTCACTACTGGAAGGACATGGAAGCCATAGAAAGGGTGCAGGGGAGATTGTTATGTACCCCGTACTGGGCTGCCAAACCAGCAGAAATGGATCACTCAGTTGGAGTCTGGATTACTAGAACTAAGAAAGTTTTATTAAAGAAACAAGCAACTCAGTACTCTAATCAAACGGATAATAAATGCAACAGTTCAGCAATGGTAAACACACATGTACACAGAATTAGGATAACAGGATCAATCAAGCCCTATCGTCGTCTAGGGGTAAATGACCAGTTTCAAAGTGACGCAAAGTTCAGTTCAATTGAATTCAGTTCAGTTCGCAGTAATCACTGCCATGGGAGATGGACGGTGGGGGGGGGGGAGGAGAGAGAGAGCAAAAACGAATGAATATTCAAACGGCTTCCACACAGACCTTCGATATTCTTCATAGTCAGCTTTCGGGCGAGCCGTTTGTGATGTCTTCTGAGGTCACTGACCGTGACCCCTCCGTTTCCAGATATGATCGTTTCTCTGCGGTGAACCTGGCACCCAGGCAAGGGTCGACACACACCAGGTTCCCGCTGATCGTGCCTTTCCACCCTGTGCGTCTATGGCTTGGTCCCGCGACCAGCCTTCCAAAACTTCCCATCGACTTATGGGAGGCGCACCTCTTCCAGGGTCTCGTTACCTCGTGGTGTCGTGTGTCATGCCTTAGCGAACCTGTCCCTTTTTATCCCCCTGCTGGGGTATCGCCTGTCCATCACTTCAAACAGTTCAGGGTTCAAAGGGGGAGCCGATCTTAACAGCTCTCCTTCCGTTACTCTCTCCCGTCCTTTCATTAACACCTCCAAATGCTGCTCTATTGTTTTCCTTATCTCTCTTTCTCCTGAAGACAGGTGGCAGACCAACTGCTGATCCCACTGGTGCCAGCACAGGACAGCTAACATCTTAATCTATGTGTATTCTTGTCACACCTCCCACCTTTAAGGGTCTTTACCAGGGTAAAAATTACAAACATGAATACATTATTTGATACACACAAATACACATCTTTATCAGCCATTTGGCTAATACAGCGCATTTTAAGTTGTCAACACCTGACAGACAGTCAGCCATCACATTTTCTGTTCCTTTTATATGTGTTATTAATAATCCCTTAGACCAGGCTCCAACTTAGCAAACTTCATAGTGGTCAAAAACACTGATGAACTGCGATCAATGTAACCTCTCATTGGGTTTCGTCCCGGACCACAATAACAAGGGTCGTCCCATTCCAACTTAGTTTTCTGTCGCAAGGGCTTAGTAGGAGGGGGAGGGGTAGTAACCGCAGAGTTATTGCAAAACTTCCTACAGTACCCCACCATCTCCAAGAGCCTTCTGAGGGCCCTCTTGTGTGTCGGGGTTGGGATGTCAGAGATAACCCGCACTTTAGCTTGCATCGCTGCCAGCTGCCCCTGTCTCACCACAATTCCCAGATAAATGACCTTCGTGTGGCCGAACTCATTTTTTTCAAGGTTCACTATCAAGCTGGCTTCAGACAGCCGTATTAAATTGCCAATACACACCTCTGTGTTCATCAGCCCTTTCGTCACTGAATTACTCATTCTATGGGGGTGTTGCTCACTAGGCTGGCCTAGCGTAATAAACACCACCCAGGGTCCCAGTTCTTTGCATCGCCTCGGGACAATCAAACACACGTGTGCAAGTCGTTTAATTACTTCTCCTAAAGAGTCACTTTGTTCGGGGATTAAGGGAGAGACCTTATCAGCAGAGCTGGCCAAAACAATAGCCTTCTCCCATCTGGTCGGTACCATACTCATCTTTTCAAAATGGTTTTTTTCTCTTATCAGGAGGACCCTAGCTTCATTGATTTCTGCGCTAACACCGACTAGGTTTGTTAGCATATCAAAAGCCTGTGACCGTCTCAGTTCGCGTCTGCCATGATCAATAACATCCTTCCCCCTGGGCAGCCGGTAAACCTCTTTCATGATTCCACCAACTGTTTCCTCCAGCACCGCAAAATGTCCACCGGGGGGTACCCTGTGGGCCAGGTTAAAAATCTCATCCCCATAACTCTTTTGCACCACCCCCCCATGCCTCATCTGCGGGTACGGTACTTGGTCTCCCTTTCTTCCTTAGCACTTCCTCCTCCACACAATAGCCTACTGGTTCCCTTGTTAATTCTGCGTCAGAGAGGGCTGTCTCCACCAAAACCATCAGCCCCTCGTCTCGCTCCTGCGCCTGCACAAATTCTTTCCTGGCTAATGCTAAGTCTGTCTCAGCTCCCTCACTACCTCTTGTTTCACTACACTCCTTCTTTTCACTTTCTACCCCCTTCTCGTACAAGGCTGGCAGAAACGTTTCAGCTAAACTTACTTCGGCAGTCCCGTGATGAACCTGTGAGTCCATGGGCGGGGCCTCAATGCTGACAGGCTGACCTGTCAATCTCACTGCTGGGAACACGATTCCCCCGGCGAGGTCATTACCGAGCAAGACTTCCACGCCTTTCATCGGTAATTCGGGCCTCACCCCGATCGTGACTAGTCCAGAGACCAGGTTGCTTTGTAAGTGTATCTGGTGCAAAGGGACTGCCTCTGTCCCTTCCCCAATACCTTTGACCTTGACCTGTCTGGGTCTCTGAGCTAAACTCTAATACACTCTTCAATATCAATGACTGACACGCTCCCGTGTCTCTCCAGATCTGCACTGGAACTGGTTTTAACCCCTCCTTCACTGACACCAATCCGGCCGAGATAAACCTCTCGCACCCTGCCTGAACTTTGGCAGACCTGTCCTCTCCTAGCGGTTCGTTTACCAGCTCGATACAGCCAGTCAAAATCACCGTTTTTCCTTTTCCCGTCTCCTTCTTTGGGGCAAAGCACCTGGACGCAAAGTGTCCGACTTTTCCACAATTATAACAGACGACCCCAGGAGACTTCCTACCAGATTGCTCCCGGTCTACCTTATCCTTCTCACTAGTCCCCGGCTTACTTTCTGACTTTTCTGGCAGACTCTCCCCGCCGTCCTGACTACCCTTCTGGTAGCCTTTACTCGGGGCAAACTTCATTTTATGCGTCAATGCATACTCATCCGCTAACTTAGCAGTTGCGGCTAACATGGCTGCCTCTTTCTCATCTAGGTAGGGTCTCATACCCTCAGGGACACAACCTTTAAACTGCTCAATCAGGATCAGCTGTAGCAGTCTGTCATAATCCCCCTCTACCCCCTTCGAGGCGCACCAACGCTCACAATATGTTTGCATCTCACGGGTAAACTCTAAATATGTGCGGTCCCATTGCTTCCTCACATTCCGGAACCTCTGCCGGTATGCCTCCGGGACCAACTCATAAATCCTGAGGATGGCCTCTTTCACCACCTCATACCTCTGGGCATCTTCCGCGGACAAAGCTGAGTAAGCTTGTTGGGCTTTCCCTTTCAGTACACTCTGAAGCAAAACAGTCCACTTATCCCTCGGCCAGTCCTGACTGGTAGCAACTTTTTCGAAATGGAGAAAGTACCGATCCACGTCGGTATTGTCAAATGGGGGAACCAGCCTAACCTCCTGGGTCACCTGGAACCCTCCACCTTGTTTCGGCACGGGCCCCTGCTCTGCCCTTATCTTTAACTTCTCCAGCTCAAATTCCCTTTCCGTCTGCCTCTCTCTCTCTTCTCGCTCCCATTGCCTCTCTTTCTCTTCTCTCTCCAACTGTCTGTCCCTCTCTTTCTCTTCTCGCTCCAACTGCCGTACCCGGAACTTGTGCTCGAGTCTCAGTTTTTCAAGCTGCACCTGTACCGCGTCTCCAGCAGGTTTTTCAATAGGCACCACCTCCAGCTCCCCTTGGGGAAACACACCTTTAGATACATAGTGCTCTACGATAGCTCTGTGTATCTCCTCTCTCCTCATTGTCGACTTCCCCTTAGCAAGATTCAACCGTCTGGCCACAGCTACCAATTCCGCTTTCCTGGCATCCTCTAATGTCTCCAAGGTCGGCGCCTTTATAAATCCCTCAACCTCCATTTCTGCTGTTTGTCTTTTCTTTCTTTCGGGAATTTTAACCCAATCAATTTACTCCTTCCCAAATTTAGCGTTCAAAATCACGGACGAGAACCCCACTTATGTTATGTACCCCGTAACTGGGCTGCCAAACCAGCAGAAATGGATCACTCAGTTGGAGTCTGGATTACTAGAACTAAGAAAGTTTTATTAAAGAAACAAGCATCTCAGTACTCTAATCAAACAGATAATAAATGCAACAGTTCAGCTATGATAAATACACATGTACAGAGAATTAGAATAACAGGATCAATCAAGCTCTATCATCGTCTAGGGGTAAATGACCAGTTTCAAAGTGACGCAAAGTTCAGTTCAGTTCGCAGTAATCACTGCCATGGGAGATGGACGGTGGGGGGGAGGGGGAGGAGAGAGAGAGCAAAAACGAATGAATATTCAAACGGCTTCCACACAGACCTTCGATATTCTTTGTAGTCAGCTTTCAGGCGAGCCCTTTGTGATGTCTTCTGAGGTCACCGACCGTGACCCCTCCGTTTCCAGATATGATCGTTTCTCTGCGGTGAACCTGGCACCCAGGCAAGGGCGGACACACACCAGGTTCCCGCTGATCGTGCCTTTCCACCCTGTGCGTCTATGGCTTGGTCCCATGACCAGCCTTCCAAAACTTCCCACCGACTTATGGGAGGCGCACAGCTTCCAAGGTCTCGTTACCTCGTGGTGTCGTGTGTCTTGCCTTAGCGAACCTGTCCCTTTTTATCCCCCTGCTGGGGTATCGCCTGTCCATCACTTCAAACAGTTCAGGGTTCAAAGGGGGAGCAGATCTTAACAGCTCTCCTTCCGTTAAACTCTCCCGTCCCTTCATTAACACCTCCAAATGCTGCTCCATTGTTTTCCTTATCTCTCTTTCTCCTGAAGACAGGTGGCAGACCAACTGCTGATCCCACTGGTGCCAGCACAGGCCAGCTAACATCTTAATCTATGTGTATTCTCGTCACAAGATTTACAAGGATGTTGCCTGGATTGAGGAGCCTGTTTTAGGAGAATAGGTTGGGTGAACTCGGCCTTTTCTCCTTGAAGCGACGAAGGATGAGAGGTGACCTGATAGAGGTGTACAAGATAATGAGAGGCATTGATCATGTGGTTAGTCAGAGGCTTTTTCCCAGGGCTGAAATGGCTAGCATGAGAACGCATAGTTTTAAGGTGCTTGGAGGTAGGTACAGAGGAGATGTCAGGGGTAAGTTTGGTTAGTGCGTGGAATGGGCTGCCGGCGGCGGTGGTGGAGGCGGAAGCAATAGGTTCTTTTAAGAGACTCCTGGATGGCTACATGGAGCTTAGAAAAATAGAGGGCTATGGGTAAAGCCTAGGTAGTTCTAAGGTAGGGACATGTTCTGCACAGATTTGTGGGCCGAAGGGCCTGTATTGTGCTGTAGGTTTTCTATGTTTTTTTCTATATTCAGAGCTACTTTTGAGAAAGTGCAAGTTCCTCCTAAATAGGATGATGAGCAGAAATGAGGAACTGTGTGGTACACCCAGTCTAAACCTGTCATGTTTAGCCCTGGAGGAGTAGCTAGAGTGACAGGAACCCCCAGATTTGTTGGATTGTGCAACACCTCGGCCATCTAGGTGGATGGTACTGATGATCTAGGAGAGGAGTCACACTTGCCTGCAGGATTGCTGGTGAGAACTGAAATGGAGAAATCTTCAGCTGTCTGTGCAAACCATAAGACATTGGAGCACTCCCTGGCCTTCTCCCTGTAACCTTCGATGCTGTGTTCAATCAAGAACCGATCAAGCTCTATGTTAAATACACCCAACGAACTGGCCTCCACAGCTGCCGGTAGTAATAAATTCCACAAATTCACCACCTGCTGGCTAAAGAAATTTCTCTGCATCTCTGTTTTAAATGGATGCCCCTTTATCCTGAGGCTGTGCCCCCTTGTCCTGGAATCCCCCACCATGGGAAACATCCTTTCCACATCTACTCTGTCTAGGTCTTTCAACATTCAAAAGGTTTCAATGAGATTCCCCCCCCCAACTTTCTAAATTCCAGCGAGTACAGACCCAGAACTATCAAATATTCCTCATATGATAACCCTTTCATCCTTGTAAACCTCCTCTGAACCCTCTCCATTGCCAGCTCATCTTTCCTTAGATGAAGAGTCCAGAGCTGTTCCAAATATGCAAGGTGGGGCCTCACCAGTGCCTTTTTAAGCCTCAGCATCACATTCCTGCTCTTGTATTCCAGATCTCTTGAAATGAATGCTAGCATTGCATTTGCCTTCCTGTACTCTACTCGCAAGTTTACCTTTAGAGTGTTCTGCACAAGGACTTCCAAGTCCCTTTGCATCTCAGATTTTTGTTTAGAAAGTAGTCTGCACTTTTATTTCTTTTACCAAAGAGCATGACCATGCATTTGCCAGCATTTGCTATCGTCTTGCCCATTCTCCCAATCTCCTAAGACCTAAGTCCTTCTGCAGCCTACCTTTTTCCTCAACTCTACTTGACCCTCCACCAATCTTCGTATCATCTACAAACTTGGCAATAAAGCCATCTATTCCATCATCTGAATCATTGATATACAGCATAAAAAGAAGTGGTCCCAACACCGACCCTGCGGAACACCACTAGTCACTGCCAGCCAACCAGAAGAGGATCCTTTAATTCCCCCTCTCTGCCCCCTACCAATCTGCCAATACTCTGTGTTAGTAACTTCCCTGTAATACCATGGGCTCTTAACTTGGTAAGCAGCCTCATGTGTGGCACCTTGTCAAAGGTCTTCTGAAAGTTCAAATATACAACATCCACTGCATCTTCTTTAACTATCCAACTTGTAATCTCAAATAATTCCAACAGGCTCATCAGGCAAGATTTTCCTCGAAGGAAACCATGTTGACTTAGTACTATCTTGTCCCGTGTCACCATAACCTCATCCTTAATAATTGACTCCAACATCTTCCCAACCACTGAGGTCAGGCTAATCATACCAGAGTCCAATGAATCTTGAGAGATCATTACTAATGTCTCCACAATCTCTATTGCTACCTCTTTCAGAGCCCTAGAGTGCAGTTCATCTGGTCCGGGTGACTTATGTATCCTTGGGTCTTTCAGCTTTTTGAGCACCTTCTCCCTTGTAATAGTAACTCTTCCCTTTCACCCTTCAACATTTCTCTCACTGCTAGTGTCTTCCACAGTGATGCTTTTACTATCCACTTTGATATTGTTTGCTAGCTTGCTTTCATATTTCATCTTTTTGCTCCTTATGATTTTTTGGTTGCTCTCTGTAAGATTTTAAAAGCTTCCCAATCCTCTGTCCTCCCACTAATTTTTGCTTTGTTGTATGCCCTCTCTTTATCTTTTACATTAGCCACGGTTGCACTATTTTGTCAGTGGAGTATTTCATTGCTGGAATACATCTATCCTGCACCTTCCTCATTTTTCCCAGAAACTCTCACCATTGCTGCTGTGTTGTCATCCCGGCCAGCATCTCCTTCCAATTTACTTTGACCAACTCCTCTGTCATACCACTGTAGTTTCCTTTACTCCACTGACATACTGCTATGTCAGACTTTACTTTCTTCTTATCAAATTTCAAGTTGAACTCAATCATATTGTGATCACTGGCTCCTAAGGGTTTTTATTTTACCTTAAGCTCCCTAATCACCTGCGGTTCATTACATAACACCCAATCCGGTATAGCTGATCTTCTAGTGGGTTTAATGACAAACTGCTCTAAAAAGCCATCTCATAGGCATTCAACAAACTCACTCTTTTGAGATCAATTTCCAACCTGATTTTTCCAATCATGTTAAAATCTTCCATGACTATCATAACATTGCCCTTTTGACTCGCCTTTTCTATTTCCTGTTGTAATCTGTGGTCCACATCCTAGCTACTGTTGTGAGGCCTGTATATAACTGCCGTCAGGGTCCATGCAGTTTCTTAACTCAACCCACAAGGATTCAACATCTTCTATGTCAGATCCTATGTCACATCTTACTACTCATTCGATACCAATCTTTACCAGCAGAGGCACACCACCCCCTCTGCCTTCCTTTCTAACCTTCCGATACAACATGTAACCTTGGACAATAAGCTTCCAACTGCAGCCGTCCTTCAGCCACAATTCAGTGATGGCCACAGCATGATACCTGACAACCTGTAATAGTGCACCAAGATCATCCACCTTATTTCTCATACTCCATGTATTGAGATGTAACACTTTGAGGGCTGTATTTGCTCCCTTTTTGATCCTGCATCCCTAATGCACTGATAACTCTTCCTGCTGGCTGCAATTATGTCCTATAATCTGCCTGCCCTTCCTGACAGTCTGACTGCATGCTATCTTTGCTTTTTTACCATCCGTCCTTTCCCGAGTCCCTTCACTCTGGTTCCCACCCCCCTGCCAAATTAGTTTAAGCCCTCCCCAACAGCTTTAACAAACCTGCCCAGGAGAATATCAGTTTCCCTCGGGTTCCAGTGCAGCCCCCGACTTTTGAACAGGTCATACCTCCCCCAAAAGAGATCCCAGTGATCCAAGAACCTGAAGCCTTGCCTTCTGCACCAGCTTCTCAGCCACACATTAATCTGCCAAATCATCTATTTCTACTCTCGCTGGTATGTAGCACAGGCAGCAGTCCAGAAATTACTACCCTGGAGGTCCTGCTTCTCAGCTTTCTGCCCAGGTCTCTAAATTCTCTCTTCAGGACCTCTTTAATTTTCCTCCCTATGTCATTGGTACCAATCTGTACCAAGACATCTGGCTGCTCTCCCTCCCTCTCCAAAATGTTGCAGATATGATCTGAGACATCCCTGACCCTGGCACCTGGGAGGCAACATAACATCCAGGTTTTGCGTTCACATCCACAGAATCTCCTGTTCCCCTGACTATTGAGTACCACTGCCCTCTTCTCCCACTTTACTTTCTGCACCATGGACCTATGCTCAGTGCCAGTAATCTGGTCTCCATGGCATTCCCCTGGAAGGTCATTTCCCCACAACAGTATCCAAAACTATATACTTATTATTAAGGGGAATGGCCACAGGGGTGCTCTGCACTAACTGCCTATTCACATTTCCATTTCTCCTGACAATCACCCAGCTACTCGCCTCCTGCAACTTTGTGGTGACTACTTCCCTGTAACTCTGATCGATCATCTCCTCACTCTACCGTATAAGCTGAAGGTCATCCAGCTGCTGCTCCAGATCCCTAACACGGTCCTCAAGGAGCTGCAGCCAGATGCACCACGCAGATGTAGCTCCCTGGGAGAATCTGGGTCTCCCAGGACTCCAACACCTGGCATGAAGAGCACACAACGGCTATTTACTACACTAGGTACAGTAAGAGAGAAAAAAAGGAATCTCAACAGAAGCTTACCCAGAGCCAACGCTTCTTTCAAGCTGAAGTGTTCTTTGAGCCAAAGTCTAACACCCCTGCTCTCACCACTGGTCTTCTTTCGACAATGGCCTCCCTGCTGATCCCTTCTGTACTTTTAAACATGCGTCGCTAACCTGTGAGAACCCTCGTTGCTGTGGCCTGCTCCAAGCAGGATGACAGTGATTATCAGGAACACCTCAGGGAAAGAGGTTACCTTCAGATGTGGAGTGCCGACTGCCTGTCTTTTTCCTGTGATGGCAGTGTCTAGTTTTTCTGGGGAAACAGAAGAGAAACAGTCTGCTGGATCGAGAAAGTCAATGTCAAAGTGGATCAATTTTGGTGACTCACTGATGCCCGAGGAATGAAAAAAGAGATTAACTGAGAAGATGTTGGAACATAAAGATGCTTTTTCTACTAATGAGTCTGATGTTGGTTGCTGCAAAAATATTTGCCACACTACTAGAGCGGGCGAGGAGGCCCCTTTCCAGGAGGGATCTCGCCAGTTAGCACCAGAGGAAGTTGAAGATGTTTGGCAGCACCTGCTGAAACTGAAGGAAGCCAAGTTGAGTCACGGAGCAGGGGGACCTAAGCCACAGGAAGATATGAGTGTTGGATGGGAGAGGCACCTCTAGAGGACAGGAAGGGTCACAAGGAGTAGCTCAAGCTGGAGTAGCTGAAGAAGAGATAAGGAGGTCTCAGACAGTCAGGAAGCCCCTAGCTAGGCTGGTTGGGAAACAATGTGTCCATTCCCATGATGACATATGCTGCTTCCACTTACATTTGGATTGGGGTCCTGAAATCACCAGATTCATTTGAATACTGTGTTATTAATGGTTTAATAAGTTCCAAAGTCATGAGGGCATGACTGTTTTTGGTGGGGGAGAGTGTAATGCCCTGATTAAGATTTTTCCTGCTGTGCTCTAGGTATTTCATTTTAACGGTTCTGTAAAAACAGTGTCTTCTGCTTTTAAGATGTTTTTGTTTCAGCTAAAAGATAAGGGGCTATGATGTTCAATTTAGGAATGTTGTGTCAGCCATTCAGGATGGCAGAATCGGGAGAAAGTTTGAGAGAGCGCAGCAGAGAGAGGTTTGTGGCGGACAGTGTGGTTCACCTTTGTTTTTCTGGTGGAGAGGACAGAAAGAAAGATGGCTGTGGATGCCATGGAAGGAGTGTCCCCATTGCACAAGGTGCTTTGTGCAGATGAATGGCTGCAATATTTCTAATGAGAACACCCGTTTGTTCGAGATGGATTTCGAGCAAAATTCCGAATGTGGTGTGTCCTTTCATGCAGGCAGTGGGTACAGAGTGTGAGTAAAAAGACAATTTCAAGATGAGCTCCAACGGTATGCACATTTAGACTGGTTTAACTGTAGAGGGCCTTTTTATTCTTTTCTTTTTTCCTACTAACTGATAAAGCTGAAATTTGTAAATATACTGTGGAGGGCATTCTGACAGGCTGCATCACTGTCTGGTATGGAGGGCTACTGCACAGAACCAAAAAAAGCTGCAGAAGGTTGTAAATTTAGTCAGCTCCATCTTGGGTACTAGCCTACAAAGTACCCAGGACAACTTTAGGGAACGGTGTCTCAGAAAGGCAGCGTCCATTATTAAGGACCTCCAGCACCCAGGGCATGCCCTTTTCTCACTGTTACCATCAGGTAGGAGATACAGAAGCCTGAAGGCACACACTCAGCAATTCAGGAACAGCTTCTTTCCCTCCGCCACCTGATTCCTAAATGGATATTGAATCTTTGGACACTACCTCACTTTTTTTTAATATACAGTATTTCTGTTTTTGCACGTTTTTAAAAATCTATTCAACATACAAGATTGATTTACTTGTTTATTTATTATTATTTTTATTTTGTTTTTTTTTCTCTCAGCTAGACTATGTATTGCATTGAACCGCTGCTGCTAAGTTAACAAATTTCACATCACATGCTGGTGATAATAAACCTGATTCTAATTTATAATTTTATGTGTACGATTTGTTATTTCTTGCTGACAAACAGTTGTGTATGGGCAGTATTTTTTTGCAGCATTCGCTCAAATTAAGGTTTCTTTAATTGAAGCATGATGTTCATATTTGGTTGACCGTCAAATCATATTGACCCTAGATGCCTGTAGCTTACTAAAGGTAGCCTTCTCACAGCTGAGTCCCAAGACTGTTAGCAGAGCTGGCAACGAGCCCAGTGAGGGAGCTTCACCTACAACACACACAGCCATGCTGACTGTCCTTAATCCATCCATGTCTATCAAACACTTCTATATCCAGTTCCTTAGAATACCTTGCATTAACTGATGTCAGAGTCACCATAATGTAATTTCCTGGTTTCTGTTTACAGCCTTTTTTAAATAGTGCGAACACCATTAGCTATCCTCCAATCGTCTGCTATCTCTCCTGTCATTTAGAATGATTTAAATATCTCTTGGGACCATGGCAATTTCTGCATTTACCTCCCATAGGGCCAGAGGGAACACCTTGGCAGGCTCTGGGGAATTATCCACCTGATTTGCCTCAGAGTAGCAAACATCTCCTCCTCTGTAATTCATGAAGTTGATGCTGCTTTACCTCACTTCTGTCGACTCTGTATCCATCTCCTGAGTAAATACAAATGCAAATAATCTATTTAAGATTTCCCTCATCTGTTTCGGTTCTACGCTGGTCTTCCAGAGGACCAATTTTGTCCTTAACTATCCTTTTGCTCTTAACATTCCTGTAGAATCCCCTGGGATTCTCCTTCACCTTGTCTGCAGAGCAACTTCATGCAGACATCCCACCCTGCAAAAACTCATTTCAGGGAGGTAGCACCATCAATTTGCGGGGACTTCCGGGAGAGGTGGGATGTCTGCAATGGAGTAGCTCCTTAACAGCTAGCCAGCTAGTTTAAATAACGTTAGCTATGCTAATGAATGAATGACACCTGTTAAACTCACCTCAACATATCTTTTACAGTCTTAACCCACCATGGGCAATAGTCACTGTTGCAAACAGTGCAACGAGCAACACTGTCATTATTTTTAACCTAATTACGCAGGGGTACACTTTAGTGTAGTTTGGGGTGACGTACTGTACGTTTTATATTTTGTTTGGAACACTCTGCCACTCTGACTTCTTTCGGAACTCTCGCTCTTGCTCTTTCTCTATCACGTGCGTGCGCGCTCTCTCACTCGTGGTCACTTTCACTCGCGTTTGCTTTCTTGCTTTTGCTCTTGCTCTCTCTCGTGCTTGCTTTCTCGCTCTCTCATGGTCGCTCTCACTTGCGTTCGCTCTCTCGCGCTTGCTTTCTTGCTCTCACTCTCACGCGCTTGCTTTCTCGCTCATCGCTCACTCGCGTTCGCTCTCGCTTTCTCTCGCGCTTGCTTTCTCGCTCTCTTTCGTGGTCGCTCACTCGCGCTCGCTCTCGCTTGCTTTCTTGCTCTCGCTGTCTCGCTCTCGTGGTTGCTCTCTCGCTCTCTCGCTTTCTTGCTCTTGCTCTCTCTTGCACTTGCTTGGTCGCTCTCACTCGCGCTTGCTTTCTTGCTCTTGCGCTCACTCTCTCACTCTCTCGTGTGTTCTCTCACGCTTGCTCCCAAAAAAATCAATTTCTGGGACATTGTATATAATTTGCGGGCAACAGGGAGTCACTATTAATTTGCGGGAGACTCCCGGAACTTCCGGGAGAGGTGGGATGTCTGTTCATGCCTTCTTTTAGCCTTCCTGATTTCTTTCTTAAATGTTCTCTTGCATCTCTTGTACTCCATAAGCACCTCATTTGTTCCTACTTGCCCGTACCTACTATGCATCTTCTCTTAACCATGGCCTCAATATCACTTGAAAACCCAGGTTCCCACAGTGCTATCTTTACCTTTTATTCTAACGGGCACATAAAAGTTTTGTACTCAAAATTTTGTTTTCCAAGCCTCCCACTTTCTAAGTACACCTTTTCCAGAAAACAGCCTGTCCTAATTCACACTTGCCAGATAACTTCTGATACCATCAAATTTGGCTTTTCTCTGGTTTAGAATCTCGACCTGCACCAGATCTGTCTCTTTGCATATGTACTTTGAAACTAATGGCATTGTGGTCACTGGATGCGAAGTGTTCCCTCACACAAGCTTCTGTCACCTATCTTGTCCCATTCCCCAGTATCAGATCCAGTATCACACACTCTCTCTTTGGGAATTCTGTGTACTGATGAAGGAAACTTCTCTGAACACATTTGATGAACTCTATCCCATCTAGTCCTTTTGCAGTATGGAATTCCCAGTCAATATGTGGAAAGTTAAAATCACCTACTATAACAACTTTGGGTTTCATCCTCAAGTTTCCTTAAGTCATCCTCAAATTTCGCTTATCACATTCCAAGTCATTAATATACATCATAAACAGCAAAAATCTTAGTACCCAGGGAGACTTCCACACCTATATTCTCTCTCTTAATTACCAAGCCACTTTTGGATCTAATTAGCCAGAGTAACACATAAAATGCTGGAGGAACTCAGCAGGACAGGAAGCATCTATGGAAAGGAATAAAGAGTCGACATTTTAGGCCGAAACTCTTCATCAGGATCTAATGAAGAGTCTTGGCATGAAATGCTGACTCTTCATTCTTCTCCATAGATGCTGCCTGACCTGCTGAGTTCCTCCAGTATTTTGTATGTGATTTCCAGCATCTGCAGAATCTCTTGTCTCTAATTAACCTGTTTGCCTTGGATCCTGTGTCCCTTTGCCTTCTGAACCAGCCAATTATGCAGGATTTTGTTAAATGCCTCACTAAAGTTCAGGTAGGCAACATCTTCATCTATCTGTTTGGTTACCTCCTGCAGAATTGGTCTGTCCTAGTTAGTGAGGTAGGGTTTCACCAGCCCCAGGAGCAATCCCAGTGACCTAAGTAACTAATGCCTTCCTCCTACAGCATCTCTCCTGCACCTTGTTCTCTTCTCATCCTACCCTCACTAATATGTTGCACAGGAAGTAATCCTGAGATTAGGGCACTAGAGGTCCAGCTGTTTAACCTAGAGAAACAAGCACAAAATGCTGGAGGAACTCAGCAGGTCAGTCAGCATTTATGGAGAGGAATAACTGTAGACATTTCAGGCCTAGAGCCTTCTGCAGCAGTTTGTGTAACACTATGGCACCAGTGATCAGTGTTCAATTCCCATCTGTGTGTGTAAGGAGTTTGTATGTTTTCCCTGTGACCATGTGGGTTTCCTCCAAGTGCTCTGGTTTCTTCTCACATTCCAAAAACATGTGAGTTGGTAAGGATTAGTGAGTTGTGGCCAAGCTACATTGACACCAGAAGTGTGGCGACACTTGCAGGCTGACCCATTATGTCCTTGGATGATGTTGGTTGTTGAGGCAAATTACATATTTCATTTCATGTTTCAATGTACGTGTGGCAAATAAAGGTAATTTTAAAAAACCTTTACCAGCTCTGCAGGATGTCATCTTTCTATCTGTAGTACGGATGTGTACGCCAATGTCTAACTATTCACCTTTCCCTCTTAAACTGCCCTATTTATGTTTCATCCAGGTTCTCGAACTGCTTCACATCAAGGCCACACTGACAGCTCGACAGTTCCAGCGGGTAGCTACCACTACCCTCCTCTCAATGGTGAAGGAACAACCAGATCTGGCAGACAGGCACCTACTGGGACCTCTACTTGCTCCACTCATCACCTGTTTGAGGACTGGAGGTAGGGGGATAGACGGGCAGCAGATGCAGCTCTGAGAGATCCAGCTGCCATGAACGTAACCTATGAGTAGAGTTCTGCAAAATGATAGAAACTGTAGTTGATATAACAGAACAGCATAGGAACAGGCCCTTCAACACACAAACAATTAAATCAGTAATCAATAAGCCTCTGTCAGTCAGGGTCAGCCATGGATGTTACATCCCAGCTGTCTAGATACACAAGACAATAGACAATTGGTCAGGAGTAGGCCATTCGGCCCTTCGAGCCAGCACAACCATTCACTGTGATCATGGCTGATCATCCACTATCAGTATCCAGTTCCTGCCTTATCCCCATAACCTTTGATTCCACTATCTTTAAGAGCTCTATCCATCTCTTTCTTGAAAGCATCCAGAGACTTGGCCTCCACAGCCTTCTGGGGCAGAGCATTCCATATATCCACCACTCTCTGGGTGAAAAAGTTTTTCCTCAACTCCGTTCTAAATGGCCTACCCCTAATTCTTAAACTGTGGCCTCTGGTTCTGGACTCACCCATCGGCGGGAACATGCTTCCTGCCTGCAGCGTGTCCAATCCCTTAATAATCTTATATGTTTCAATAAGATCCCCTTTCAGCCTTCTAAATTCCAGAGTATACAAGCACAGTCGCTCCAATCTTTCGACATATGACAGTCCCGCCATCCCGGGAATTAACCTTGTGAACCTACGTGGCACTCCCTCAATAGCAAGAATGTCCTTCCTCAAATTTGGAGACCAAAACTGCACACAGTACTCCAGGTGTGGTCTCACCAGGGCCCTGTACAGCTGCAGAAGGACCTCTTTGCTCTTACCTCAATTCTCCTTGTTATGAAGGCCAGCATGCCATTAGCTTTCTTCACAGCCTGCTGTACTTGCATGCTTGCTTTCAGTGACTGATGCACCAGCACACGTAGATCTCGTTGTGCTTCCCCTTTTCCTAACTTGACTCCATTTAGATAATAATCTGCCTTCCCGTTCTTACCACCAAAGTGGATAACCTCACATTTATCCACATTAAACTGCATCTGCCATGCATCTGCCCACTCACCCAGCCTGTCCAAGTCACCCTGCATTCTCAGAACATCCTCCTCACATTTCACACTGTCACCCAGCTTTGTGTCATTGGCAAATTTGCTAATGTTATTTTTAATTCCCTCATCTAAATCATTAATATATATTGTAAACAGCTGCGGTCCCAGCATTGAACCCTGCGGTACCCCACTGGTCACCACCTGCCGTTCTGAAAGGGACCCGTTAATCGCTTCTCTTTGTTTTCTGTCAGCCAGCCAATTTTCAGTCCATGTCAGTACTCTGCCCCCAATACCATGTGCCCTCATTTTGCCCACTAATCTCCTATGTGGGACTTTATCAAGGGCTTTCTGAAAGTCCAGGTACACTACATCCACTGGCTCTCCCTTGTCCATTTTCATAGTTACATCCTCAAAAAATTCCAGATTAGTCAAGCACAATTTCCCCTTCGTAAATCCATGCTGACTTGGACCAATCCTGTTACTACTATCCAGATGTGTTGTAATTTCATCTTTTATAATTGACTCCAGCATCTTTCCCACCACCTACGTCAGGCTAACCGGTCTACAATTCCCTGTTTTCTCTCTTCCTCCCTTCTTAAAGAGAGGGACAACATTAGCCACCCTCCAATCCACAGGAGCTGATCCTGAATCTATAGAATATTGAAAATGATTACCAATGCATCCACGATTTCTAAAGCCACCTCCTTAAGTACCCTGGGATGCAGACCATCAGGTCCCGGGGACTTATCAGCCTTCAGACCCAACAGCCTATCCGACACCATTTCCTGCCTAATATAAATTTCCTTCAATTCATCCATTACCCTAGGTCTTTTGGCCACTATTACATCTGGGAGATTGTTTGTGTCTTCCCTAGTGAAGACAGATCCAAAGTACCTGTTCAACTCGTCTGCCATTTCCTTGTTCCCCATAATAAGTTCACACGCTTCTGTCTTCAAGGGCCCAATTTTGGTCTTAACTATTTTTTTTCCTTTTCACATACCTAAAGAAGCTTTTACTATCCTTCTTTATATTCTTGGCTAGTTTACCTTTGTACCTCATTTTTTCTCCACGTATTGCCTTTTTAGTTACCTTCTGTTGCTCTTCAAAAGTTTCCCAATCCTCTGGCTTCCCACTCATCTTTGCTATGTTATACTTCTTCTCTTTTATTTTTATGCTATCTATTACTTCCCTTGTCAGCCACGGCCTCCCCTTACTCCCCTTAGGATCTTTCTTCTTCTTTGGAATGAACTGATCCTGCACCTTCCGCATTATTCCCAGAAACACTTGCCATTGCTGTTTCACTGTCATCCCCGCTAGGGTATTGTTCCATTGAACTTTGGCCAGCTCCTCCCTCATAGCACCATTGTTCCCTTTGTTCAACTGTAATACTGACACTTACGAGTTTCCCTTCCCCCTCTCAAATTGTAGATTAAATCTTATCATATTATGGTCACTACCTCCTAATGGCTCCTTTACCTTGAGGTCCCTGTTCAAATCCGGTTCATTGCACAACACTGAATCTAGAATTGCGTTCTCTCTGGTAGGCTCCAGTACAAGCTGTTCTAAGAATCCATCTCGGAGGGACTCCACAAACTCCCTTTCTTGGGGTCCAGCACCAACCTGATTCCTCCAGTCTACCTGCATGTTGAAGTCCCCCATAACAACTGTAGCAATACCTTTGCGACATGCCAACTTTAACTCTTGATTCAATTTACACCCTACATCCAGACTACTGTTTGGGGGCCTGTAGATAACTCCCATTAGGGTCTTTCTACCCTTAGAATTTCTCAGTTCTATCCATACTGACTCTACATCTCCTGATTCTATGTCCCCCCTCTCAAGGGACTGAATATCATTCCTCACCAACAGAGCAACCCCACCCCCTCTGCCCATCAGTCTGTCCTTTCGATAAGACGTATAGCCTTGAATATTCATTTCCCAGGCTCTGTCCACTTGAAGCCATGTCTCTGTTATTCCCACAACATCATACTTACCAATTTCCAACTGTGCCTCAAACTCATCCACTTTATTTCTGATACTCTGTGCATTCATATGCAGTACTTTTAATTCATTACTCCCCTGACCTTTCATATCAGTTCCTATATCACTTGGCCATACTGTACGATCCCTTCTTGAGCTTTCTGCTCTGTTGATTCTGCTGTCATTCTTAACTTTTCAAGCCTGGGCAGTTCAATATGGAGAGCAGGCTGTTGCCTGTGTAGCAAGCTCCTCCTCCCCACACATCAGATGAACCAAACGAACAGCAGAGACCGATACAGTTTGGTACCAGCAGTGTCACTGGAGTTGCCAGTCAGCATTGAACTCAATGGAGGACTGTCTTAGGGACTCCAGCTCCGGATTTTTCCTCTCGGGGTTTACTCCCGAAGCCTTCCCCATGAGTGGGTAGAGCTGCAAGGCAGCAGAGGTTTGAGATCTCCTAAATAAGCTGCCAACCACAGCTGACGAGCCCCCTCTGCCCAAAGTGAATAGTTTTAAAGTGCCTTTGCCCCGTCTTCTGTCAGTAGAAATGGTCCTGTTGGGCTCAGTAGCTAAGCCACATGTGAAGGCCAGGAGCTGGACTTGGTTACCAGAGGCACACCATTGGGAGCATTTAATAGGTAGTGGGAGCTTATCCCCATCACCACCCCCGGCTATAACAACCTTAAGGAACAAACAAGTAATCAAATATCCAACTAAGCCAATCCCTTCTGCCCACTCAATGTACATATCCTTCCACTTCCTTCACATTCATGTGCATGTCTGACAGCCTCTTGAACACCTCCAGCACCACTCAGACAGCACATTCCAGTGTCACGTACCCCATGATGGGAATAAAGAACCAGCAGAAATAGAAAACGCTTCGGAGTCCAGTATTGCTATAAACTAATGATGTTTATTAGTAACTACGCAATGCAGTAATATAAATGTAGATAAATCAAACAAGTTAGCAATGATTTATATATATATATATATATATATGTGTGTGTGTGTGTGTATAGGTATATGTATGTATGTGTGTGTCTGTGTATATATGTGTGTGATATCACACAGTAAGTGTGGAAATATATGTATGAAAAACCAAGCTTCTTTAAGCCTTGGGTAAAAAGATACATAGAAACATAGACAATAGGTGCAGGAGTAGGCTATTCGGCCCTTCGAGCCTGCACCACCATTCAGTATGATTATGGCTGATCATCCAACTCAGAACCCTGTACCAGCCTTCCCTCCATATCCCCAATCCCTTTAGCCACAAGGGCCATATCTAACTCCCTCTTAAATATAGCCAATGAACTGGCCTCAACTGTTTCCTGTGACAGAGAATTCCACAGATTGACCACTCTCTGTCTGAAGAATTTTTTCCTAATCTCAGTCCCCTTTATCCTCAAACTGTGACCCCTCGTTCTGGACTTCCCCAACATCGGGAACAATCTTCCCGCATCTAGCCTGTCCAATCCCTTTAGATTTTTATACGTTACAGTAAGATCCCCCCTCAATCTTCTAAATTCCAACGAGTATAAGCCTAGTTGATCCAGACTTTCATTATATGAAAGTCCTGCCATCCCAGGAATCAATCTGGTGAACCTTCTTTGTACTCCCCCTATGGCAGGGATGTCTTTCCTCAGATTAGGGGACCAAAACTGCACACAATACTCCAGGTGTGGTCTCACCAAGGCCTTGTACAACTGCAGTGGTACCTCCCTGCTCCTGTACTCGAATCCTCTTGCTATAGTCTTACGATGATGAGTAAAGTTCAGCTCAGATCAGTTCGTGGTATTTAGTTGAGTAGTGATGGAGACAGAGGGAGGGATTTGAGCCTTCAGGTGAGCTGACGCTGTCGATCTTCTCGTTGTTCTTCGAAATCCTTTAAAAGTCACCGACTGTGACTTTAATAAAGGGGATCGGTTTTCTGTGGTGGAGCTATCCCCCAGGTGAGGGTGGATAACTCTCTCTCTCTCTCTTCAAAAGTACAGTTCATAGGGTTAATTCAGGACCCCGTCACACCAGCTACCCACAGCCCTCCGTAAAATTTTTTAAAAATCCACATTTTTTCCTTTGATCTTGTCCCCTCTCACTGATGAAAACTTACTGATCACATTTGATTTATCAAGAGAATCTATCCTGCATTTGCACTGGTTTCCGGATAGGTTTGTCCATTGAGGCAAGGAAAGGATGGTAGGGTGAAGGAACCACAGTTGATAGGAGATGTGAAACATCTTGTCAAAAGGAAGAAGGAAGCTAACTTAAGGTTTAGGAAGTGAAACCCCCTGGTTTCCTTGGCTGTGTAAGTCTAGGGAAGACACCTACAAGACCCGCCAAACTTGTGAGATTGAGATGGCTCGTCCCATTTCAAATCCCGGTTTGTGTGGATGCAGTGTAATTTGCTACCCTGTTACAAATTAGTGCCACAAAATTATAGACAGTACCCTGCATATGATTAAAGGAATTATATTTATGAATCTTAACTAAAGGGTTAGTAAAAAATAACAAAAAGAAAAGGGCCCATTCTAATTAAACAGTCAAATGCTCACAAGTTGGAGCTCATCTTGAACTTCTCTGTCACTCACGTGCTGGGCCCTCGGTCAACGTGGACGTCCACACCACCTTCCGAACGTCGCTTAAAATCCATCTCGAACAAATCGGCCTCACACCGGATCGTATGCTACGACCTGTTCTCCCCAGCGTCTTCTCTTTTCATCTCCTCTCGAACAAAAGCCCAAGACCAACCTCATTGTCCCTCACCAAGAAAACCTCCCACTAATTGGATGGCACACGTTCCACATCATCCCTTATCTTCAACAATAACCCAAACAGGCTGAAAGCAGAACAGAGCTGCTAAATAATTTCCTGTAGTATAACAGTAAAGATGTGAACCAGGGCATTACAGAAGCAAGGGTCAGACAGGGCTCTGGAGAGTTACAAAGTGGTCAGGAAGGAGCTGATGAATGGACTTAGGAGAGCTAGAAAGGGTAGGAGAAGTCCCTGAGGCATTCTACAGGTATGTGAAGAATTGGGATGACCAGAGTGAGGGGAGATCTGATCCAAGGATAGAAGAGGAAATGTGCCTGGAATCAGAGGAGATATGGGAGGTTCTTTGCTTCATTATTCACCGGTGAGGGACCTTAACATTTGTGAGGACAGCATAAATCAGGCTGATATGCTGGAACATGTCACCGTGCTGGACTCAGTGATGCCGATGAATATGCACCCAAAGTCCAGACTCACTGACAAAGAGACCCGAAACACTAGGCCTCAAACTCCGGTCTTGCTGACCCGCACATCTAGGGATTCCCTATCCTCGCTGGATTGCTGGCCCAACAACCAACCACAGTCTACTTCTGAGGTGCTGCAGGGTGACTCGTGTAGCAGCAGAACTCTTAATGGGTACGATTAAATATTCTCAATTCAGCCTGATACAGCTAAAAAGCACAACTGCTTCCAAGGTCAGTACAGTCAACAAAGATGCCTTAATGTGTTTAAACAAACTATCACTGCTTATAACTGACGGGAACAGAACTGATTGTGGACAGATTCACCCTCATAGGATTCCACGCAGAAAACATGGCTGCAGGTGGCGGATGCAAGTGCATTTAAGGAAACGAGGTTTTAAGCACCCAGTACCAACTGTCTTGCAGGCGAACGTGCAGTCTCTGATGAATAAGATGAATGATCTCACAGCTAGGGTGCTGAATCAGAGGGACATTAGGACCGCGTGTGTCCTTTGTTTCACGGAATCCTGGTTAACCCCTTCCGTATCGGATGCAGCAATTCAGATCGACAGGTTTACTATACACTGTCAGGATAGATCTATAGTCTCTCAAAAGCAGAGGTGGAGGCGGATACCTCATGGTCAACTCTTCTTGGTACATAAATATATCATTGCTGTCCCAGTTCTGCTCACCTGACCTAGATATTCTAGCAGTTAAGTGCTGTCCTTTTTACTGACCATGGAAGGTTTCCAGGATCATTTTGGTAGCTGTATACATTCCATCTCAGGCCAATGTCAATCAGGCTTTAGATGATCTGATCAATGGGATCAACATGCACAAAACAGCACATCCTAACGCCTTCACCATTGTTTTGGGAGATTTTAACCAGGCCAGTCTGAAAAAATCATGAAGCCATTACCATTAACAAATCACTTCCAATACCTTGAATATGCTGCAGTTGTTACCAATCTCATTAAAACCTGTGTGGATGAGTGTGTGCCTACAAAGATTTACTGTACATTCCCAAACCAAAAGCCATGGATCAACCAGGAGGTATGTCGTCTGCTGAAGGTTAGATCTGTGGCATTCAAGTCTGCCAACCCAGGCCTGTACCAGAAAACCAGGTATGATTTGCGGAGGGCAATTTCAAGGGCGAAGACACAATTTCGAACGAAGTTGAAAGCAACATCAGATGTACAACAACTCTGGCAGGGTTTGCAAGCCATTACTTCCTAAATAGCGAAACTCAACAGCATGAATGGTAGCGATGCTTTGCTACCAGATGAATTCAGTGCCTTCTATGCCTGCTTTCAAAGGGAGAATATAACTACAGCTGTAACCCTGTGACCTCTACCTTGGAGGCTGTGTTTAAAGAGAGTGAACCTTCGCAAGGCAGACGGTCCCAATGGAGTACCTGGTAAGGCTCTGAAAACCTGTGCCAACCAACTAGCGGGAGTGTTCAAGGACATTTTCAACCTCTCAGTGCTACTGGCGGAAGTTCCCACTTGCTTCAAAAAGGCAACAATTACACCAGGTCCTAAGGAGAATAATATGAGCTGCTTTAATGACTATTGCCTCGTAGCACTCACATCGATAGTGATGAAATGCTTTGAGAGGTTGGCCATGACTAGACTGAACTCCTGCCTCAGCAAGGATCTAGATCCGTTACAATTTTCCTATCACCACAATAGGTTAACGGCAGATGCAATCTCAAAGGTTCTTCACATGGCTTTAGACGACCTGGACAACACAGAAACACCTATGTCAGGATGCTGTTCATCGACTATAGCTCAGCATTTAATACCATCATTCCCACAATCCTGATTCAGAAGTTACAGAATCTGGGTCTCTGTACACCCCTCTATAATTGGTCTAACCGGAAGACCACAATCTGTGCGGATTAGTGATAACATATCCTCCTTGCTGATCAACACTGGCGCACCTCAGGGGTGTGTGCTTAGCCCACTGCTCTACTTTCTATATACACATGACTGTGTGGCTAGGCATAGCTCAAATACCGTCTATAAATTTGCTGATGATACAGTCATTGTTGGTAGAATCTCAGATGATGACAAGAGAGTGTACAGGAGTGAGATATGCCAACTAGTGGAGTGGTGTCGCAGCAACAACCTGGCACTCAATATCACTAAGACAAAAAACTGATTTTGGATTTCAAGAAGGGTAAGATGAAGGAACACATACCAATCCTCATAGAGGGATCAGAAATGGAGAGAGTGAGCAGCTTCAAGTTCCTGGATGTCAAGATCTCTGAGACCTAACCTGTTCCCAACATATTGATGCAGTTATCAAGAAGGCAAGACAGAGACTATACTTCGTTAGGAGTTTATGAAGAGATTTGACATGTCAACGAATATACTCAAAAACTTCTGTAGATGTACCATGGAGAGCATTCTGACAGGCTGCATCACTGTCTGGTATGGGGTGGGGGGGGCTACTGCACAGGACCAAAAGTAGCTGCAGAGGATTGTAAATTTAGTTGGCTTCATCTTGGGTACTAGCTTACAAAGTACCCAGGACACCTTCAAGGAGCGGTGTCTCAGAAAGACAGCGTCCATTATTAAGGACCTCCAGCACCCAGGGCATGCCCTTTTCTCACTGATACCATCAGGTAAGAGGTACAGAAACCAGAAGGCACACACTCAGTGATTCAGGAACAGCTTTCTTTCATTCGTAAGGCCAGTGATGTTGTGGGGATGGAACTGGACTCCCTCATGGTGGTGTCTGAAAAGAGGATGCTGTCTAAGTTGCATGCCATCTTGGTCAATGTCTCCCATCCACTACATAATGTACTGGGTGGGCACAGGAGTACATTCAGCCAGAGACTCATTCCACCGAGATGCAACACAGAGCGTCATAGGAAGTCATTCCTGCCTGTGGCCATCAAACTTTACAACTCCTCCCTTGGAGGGTCAGACACCCTGAGCCAATAGGCTGGTCCTGGACTTATTTCCTGGCATAATTTACATATTACTATTTAACTATTTATGGTTCTATTACTATTTATTATTTATGGTGCAACTGTAACGAAAACCAATTTTCCCCGGGATCGATAAAGTATGACTATAACTATGAGCTTCTTCCCCTCTGCCATCCAGTTCCTAAATGGACATTGAACCCATGAACACTTCTTCACTTTTTAAACATATTATTTCTGTTTTTTAATCTATTCAATATACATATACTATAATTTATTTATTTATTATTTTTTCTTCCTGTATTATGTACTGCATTGAACTGCTGCTGCTAAGTTAACAAATTCCACGACACGTGCCGGTGATAATAAACTTGATTCTCATTCACTGAGACTCTGGCGTGTTCTCTAGTTTTTCCACATCTCTCTCGAAACCCTAAATCCCATCTCTGTCACCATAACAATCTGTACAAACTTAAAAATAAATCAAAAAACAATTAAACCAAAGCTGCGACCTCAACGGAGACCATAGTTCACGTCATCTTGAAAGAATTTGAGTGAGCTAGAGGTTTTTCTCTTTCAAGGATGAGAGTTGAGTCTGTACGGTTGTACAAGATGATAAGAGGCATAAATAGACCGGACTTTTTCCCAGGGCAGAAATGGTTAATATCAGTAGGCATAATTTTAAGGTGATTGGGCAGATGCAATTTAATGTGGATAAATGTGAGGTTGTCCACTTTGCTGGCAAAAACAGGAAAACAGATTATTATCTGAATGGTGGCCGATTAGGAAAAGGGGAGGTGCAACGAGATCTGGGTGTCATTATACACCAGTCATTGAAAGTGGGCATGCAGGTACAGCAGGCGGTGAAAAAGGCGAATGGTATGCTGGCATTCATAGCAAGAGGATTCGAGTACAGGAGCAGGGAGGTACTACTGCAGTTGTACAAGGCCTTGGTGAGACCACACCTGGGGTATTGTGTGCAGTTTTGGTCCCCTAATCTGAGGAAAGACATTCTTGCCTTAGAGAGAGTACAAAGAAGGTTCATCAGATTGATTCCTGGGATGGCAGGACTTTCATATGATGAAAGACTGGATCGACTAGGCTTGTACTTGTTGGAATTTAGAAGATTGAAGGGGGGATCTGATTGAAACGTATAAAATCCTAAAGGGATTGGACAGGCTAGATGCAGAAAGATTGATCCCGATGTTGGGGAAGTCCAGAACGAGGGGTCACAGTTTGAGGATAAAGGGGAAGCTTCTTAGGACCGAGATTAGGAAAAACTTCTTCACACAAAGAGTGATGAATCTGTGGAATTCTCTGCCACAGGAAATAGTTGAGGCCAGTTCATTGGTGATATTTAAGAGGGAGTTAGATATGGCCCTTGTGGCTAAAGGGATCAGCGTGTATGGAGAGAAGGCAGGTATTGGGTTCTGAGTTGGATGATCAGCCATGATCATATTGAATGGTGGTGCAGGCTCGAAGGGCCGAATGGGCTACTCCTGCACCTATTTTCTACGTTTCTATAGGGGCATGTCAGGAGGAAGTTTTTTATACAGAGAGTGGTGGGTGCTAAGAACGCGCTGCAGGGGTGGTAGAGGCACGTACATTAGACACACGCTTGCATCATAGAAAAATGGAGGGCTATGTGAGAGGGAAGGGTTAGATTGACTTTGGGGTAGGTTACATCATGAGCCAAATAACTTGTGCTGTGATGTACTGGTCCTTGTTTTATCGATGACTTGTGCAACTACAGCGTAATGTCCAGTGCTTTGACTGATGAAAGCCAGCGTGTTAAACACCTTTTTTCATCTCCCTGACTTCCTATCAATCTTTACTCCAGAAGGAGGTGACTGTAATGAGAGATCAAACGTTTAAGGTAGGAGTTTGAGGGGATTTGAATAGAATTTGTTTTCACCCTGAGAATGTTTAGGACCTGGAACTGCTGGAGTGGATGTTGGGGCCAAGGACCTCACAATGTTTAAAAATGGGATGAATTTAGAAAGGTACTTGCAGGCTAGCCTAAATCTTGTAGGCTGAAGGGCCTGTTTTCATGCTGTATGTCTCTATGATTATGTGTGAGCAATGGCAGTAGCATTTACATCCAATGAATGAAAACTCCCCACTGTTGACACCAAGAGATTATAGCAGAGAAAAGTTTAAGAACTGTGGTTTCTCTTTGGTGGTTATATGCAAATTAGTGAGGCAGGAGTGGGCAGGATCCAACTGCGTTCCCGGGTGAAAGTCTGAGCCTGCCAAGGTTTACAGTACTCCTTACATCATGTTCATAAAACAGCACGATGAAACATCAGATTTCTTTCGCAACTTCCACATTTTCACACTACCCACCATCTCCATTGATATTACACTGCATCCTCAGGCAGTACCCCTCCCTTCTGTGCAACAAAGCCCTGAAGCAACAGTAGCTTGTTAGATGTAAAATATCACTCCTGTACTTCATCCATGTAAAGGAGCAGTAGCCTACCCTTAAACATTGTTAATCTGTGTGTGAATCCAGGTGAGGTATTTTTGCAGATGTGAACGTGGAAGGGTTGTAGAGGCCTGGGAGCGAAGCAGTGATCGGAGTGGCGTACTCTGTTGAACTGTGACTGATGTGATTGAATAATGCTTATTAATTCTTATTCCTGTAAAGAAATTTGTTCAGTGGATTTTTGAGCCTTCTTGGAATTGTCACCTCAAAATTTTCCTACCAGAATCTTGATGAGAAGCCACAATTAAATCTACTTCCGTTTCCAAGATCTGCATTCTGATAAAGTCATTATTTCGGCTTGTTCTTAACATTGAGCCTGTTCTTCCTGCCTTGACATGATTCCTCATCTTCTCCAGGTTCTTTTCTCTCAGGTCCATGACAGTTTACAGTTCTTTATACCTGTCAGCTTCTTTTCACTGCCAAATCCCCCTGCACCTCTCTGGTGAATACACACTCAAGGCACACCCCTTTGCCTGGTTGAACTCGTTCTCACGTTGAACATATCCTTCAAATCCATTCACTTTCCCCAAGATGACCTTCAGGGAAAGTGAAGAGGTGATAGAGAGGAGCTATAGGCAAGTAGTCACACTGGGGCCTCGGGAGACAGATAATTATTTACAGTCAGAAGAGGGAAGGGCAAGAGTCAGATACCAGAGAGTATCCCAAAGGGATGGAGTGAGGTGGAGGATAAATGCATGGCTGAGGGATTGGAGCAGGGGGCAGGGATTCAGATTTCTGGATCGTTGGGACCTCTTTTGGGGCAGACGTGACCTGTACAAAAAAAACAGGTTGCACTTGAATCCCAGGGGTCCAATATCCTGGCGGGGAGGTTTGCTAAGGCTATTGGGGAGAGTTTAAACTAGAATTGCTGGGGGGTGGGAACTGAACTGAAGAGACGGAGGAAGGAGAGGTTGGTTCACAAATAGACAAAGCTTGTAGGCAGTGTGAGGGAGGATTGGCAGGTGATAGTGAAGGGATGCGCTCAGACTGATGGTTTGAGATGTGTCTATTTTAATGCAAAGAGTATCATGAACAAAGCGGATGAGCTTAGCGTGTGGATCAGTACTTGGAGCTTTGATGTTGTGGCCATTACAGAGGCTTGGATGGCTCAGGGGCAGGAATGGCTACTTAGTGCCGGGCTTTAGATGTTTCAGGAAGGTCAGGGAGGGAGGCAAAAGAGGTGGGGGCGTGGCACTGCTGATCAGAGATAGTGTCACAGCTGCAGAAAAGGAGGAAGTCATGGAGGGATTGTATACGGAGTCTCTGTGGGCAGAAGTTAGAAACAGGAAGGGGTCAATAACTCTTCTGGTTGTTTTTTTATGGACCACCCAATAGTAACAGGAACATCGAGAGGCAGATGGGCAGACAGATTCTGGTACGGTTGTGGTGATGGGGGATTTTAATTTCCCCAATATTAATTGGCATCTCCCTTGAGCAAGGGGTTTAGATGGGGTGGAGTTTGTTAGGTGTGTTCAGGAAGGTTTCTTGACACAGTATGTAGATAAGTCTCCAAGAGGAGAGGCTGTACTTGATCTGGTATTGGGAAATGAACCTGGTCAGGTGTCAGGTCTCTCAGTGGGAGTGCATTTTGGAGATGATGATCACAATTCTATCTCCTTTACCATAGCATTGGAGAGGGATAGGAACAGACAAGTTAGGAAAGCGTTTAATTGGAGTAAGGGGAAATATAAAGCTATCAGGCAGGAACTTGGAAGCATAAATTGGGAACAGGTGTTCTCAGGGAAATGTCCAGCAGAAATGTGGCAAATGTTCAGGGCATATTTGCTGGGCATTTTTCTTAGGTACGTTCCAATGAGACAGGGAAAGGATAGTAGGGTACAGGAACCGTGGTGTACAAAGGCAGTTGACAAGCTAATCAAGAAGAAAAGAAAAGCTTACAGAAGGTTCAAAAAACTAGGTAATGATAGAGATCTAGAAGATTATAAGGCTAGCAGGAAGGTGTTTAAGAATGAAATTAGGAGAGCCAGAAGGGGCCATGAGAAGGCCTGGGTGAGCAGGATTAAGGAAAGCCCCAAGGCATTCTACAAGTACGTGAAGAGCAAGAGGATAAGACGTGAGAGAATAGGACCAATCAAGTGTGACAGTGGAAAGGTGTGTATGGAACTGCAGGAGGTAGTGGGGGTACTTAATGAATACTTTGCATCAGTATTCACTATGGAAAAGGGTCCTGGTGATTGTCGGGATGACTCACAGTGGACTGAAAAGCTTGAGCATATAGACATTAAGAAAGAGGTTGTGCTGGAGCTTTTGGAAAGCATCAAGTTGGATAAGTCACCGGGACCGGACGAGATGTACCACAAGCTACTGTGGGAGGTGAGGGAGGAGAATGCTGAGCTTCTGGCGATGATCTTTGCATCATCAATGACGATGGGAGAGGTTCTGGAGGATTGGAGGGTTGCGGATGTTGTTCCCTTATTCAAGAAAGGGAGTAGAGATCGCCCAGGAAATTATAGACCAGTGAGTCTTACTTCTGTGGCTGGTAAGTTGTTGGAGAAGCTCCTGAGAGGCAGGATTTATGAACATTTGGAGAGGCATAATATGATTAGGAATAGTCAGCATGGCTTTGTCAAAGGCAGGTCATGTCTTACCAGCCTGATTGAATTTTTTGAGGATGTGACTAAACACATTGATGAAGGTAGAGCAGTAGATGTAGTGTATATGGATTTCAGCAAGGCATTTGATAAGGTACCCCATGCAAGGCTGATTGAGAAAGTAAGGAGACATGGGATCCAAGGGGACATTGCTTTGTGGATCCAGAACCGGCTTGTCCACAGAAGGCAAAGAATGGTTGTAGATGGGTCAAATTCTGCATGGAGATTGGTGATCAGTCATGTGCCTCAGGGACCCCTTCTCTTCATGATTTTTATAAATGACCTGGATGAGGAAATGGAGGGATTTGTTAATAAATTTGCTGATGACACCATGTGGGTGTTGTGTATAGTGTGGAGGGCTGTCAGAGGTTACAGCTGGACATTGATAGGATGCAAAACTGGGCTGAGAAGTGGCAGATGGAGTTGAACCCAGATAAGTGTGAGGTGGTTCATTTTGGTAGGTCAAATATGATAGCAGAATATAGTATTAATGGTAAGACTCTTGGCAGTGTGGAGGATCAGAGGGATCTTGGGGTCTGAGTCTATAGGACATTCAAAGCTGCTGCACAGGTTGACTGTGTGTTTAAGAAGGTACACGGTGTATTGCCCTTCATCAACCATGAGATTGAGTTCAAGAGCAGAGAGGTAATGTTACAGCTGTATAGGACCCTGGTCAGACCCCACTTGAGTACTGTGCTCAGTTCTGATCACCTCAGTACAGCAAGGATGTGGATGCTAAAGATAGAGGGCAGAGGAGATTTACAAGGATGTTGCCTGGATTGGGGAGCATGCCTTATTGGAATCGTTGCGTGAACTTGGCCTTTTCTCCTTGGAGTGACAGAGGATGAGAGGTGACCTGATAGAGGTGTATAAGATGATGAGGGGCTTTGATCGTGTTGTCATGTATCCCGTGACGAGAATAAAGAGCCAGCAGAAATGGAAAACACTTTGGAGTCCAGAATTGCTATTAACTAATAATACTTATTAGTAACTACGCAATACAGTAATAATATAAATGTAGATAAATCAAACAGGTTAGCAATGATTTTATATATGTAAGTAAGTAAATCAGTAAGTGTGGAAATATATGTGAAAAATCAAGCTTCTTTAAGTCTAGGGGTAAAAAGATACGGTCTTATGATGATGAGTAAAGTTCAGTTCAGTTCGTGGTTTTGAGTTGAGTAGCAAGTAGTGTTGGAGAGAGAGGGAGAGATTTGAGTTTTCAAGTGAGCTGACGCCGTTGATCTTCTCTTTGTCCTCCGAAATCCTTTAAAAGTCACCGACTGTGACCACAACAAAGGGGACCGGTTTTCCTGTGGTGGAGCTATCACCCAGGTAAGGGTGGACACATGGACAACTCCCCACCAGTCAACCCCTTTCCTTTTCACTGCAAGAGCCACTGATTGATCTGCCTGATCGATGCTCCAAAAACCCATTTTTTCTGCGGGCACAGCAAAACTCATTCAGTGTCCAAAACATGCGGCTGAGGTCTATATCATCTTACCTCCTATTTATCTCACTATACTGAATACCAGCTGTCATTCAAATAACTCCTCCTTCCTCTCTCTGTGTAAGAAATGCAAGCAGGCAAATGTCCTTGGAGAAAGTATAAACAACCTGTGAGCAGTCTTCATCTCTCTGTCTTTTAAAAACAAGTTGTTGGTGTTAAATAACTCTCTCTTTTCGAAAGCACAGTTAATAGGGGTAAACGAGCACAGTTCATGGGGTAATTCAGGACCCTGTCACAGTGTGGATAGTCAGAGGCTTTTTCCCAGGGCTGAAATAGCTAACACAAGAGGGCACAGTTTTAAGGTGCTTGGAAGCAGGTACAGAGGAGATGTCAGGGGTAAGTTTTTTACGCAGAGAGCGGTGAGTGCGTGGAATGGGCTGCCAACGACTGTGGTGGAGGCAGATACGATAGGATCTTTTAAGAGACTCCTGGATAGGTACACAGAGCTTAGAAAAATAGAGGGCTATGTGTAACCCTAGGTAATTTCTAAAGTAAGTACATGTTCGGCACAGCATCGTGGGCCAAAGGGCCTGTACTGTGCTGTACATTTTCTGTGTTTCTACATTTAAGATATAGATACGGGCATATCTACAGGACCAAGTTATGACTTCCTTTTCATAGGATACATCAAACAATCTTTCTTGGGCTTCTTTTTCATTTCTGTTCAGCTCATTCAGATCAGGTTTTCAGATGGAGTCTTTTGTGTTCATGTTGCTCCCTGATCCCATAGAAAACACGGGTTTCTTCACTTTCGCTACCAGGTGGTCTGACTTGAGGAATACAGGAGATGTAGGAGAATTCTTGACAAAAATAAAGAAGATGGCTAAGGTAAAGGAGATTTAGAGCAAAAGGGTAGTGAGGGAGGGAATAGATACCCCTCAGGATCAATGTGGCTGTCGATGTGTGGAGTCCCAGGATACAGGCAAAATTTTAAAATTTCTCATCTGTATTTACAGTGAGGAAGGTCATAGAAGCTAAGGAATTAAGGAAGATGAATAATGATTGATTGGAGCCATATCAAAATTTAAAATAAAGTTGCAGACGTATAGGCAGAGAAAGCGGCTGTTGAAGCACCAGGACACGAGAGGCTGGCTGATCTTAAACCTTTATTTCAGATAAGCCAGGGATCTGTAGACTGACGAGCCTAATATGTGGTGGGAAAAACTGGAAGGAATTCTGAAGGACAAGATTAGGGGCAGTAAGAATGACGTTTTTTCATTGGAGAACAGTTCTCACGAATTCTTTGAAGCAATGACAAAGGATATTGATGAGGTATGCTAGCAGTAAGGCTTTTGAAAGGGCTCTACATGGTAGGCCAGTTTGGTATATTAGATCACATGGGGAACCAGGCTGAGCTGGGCAATTTGATGCAAATTTACTGTGTTGAAATGTAGTAAAGGTTTTATTTTCAGAGATGGGAGCTGGAACCAGTGTCTGTTGCAGGGATTGGCGTTGGGGCCAGTGTCAGCTGTAGGAATGCATGCTTGGGCTAGTGTCAGCTGTATAAATGGCACTGGGGCCAGTGTCGGCTGTAGGAATGGGCACTGGGGCCAGTGGCAGCTGTGGGGATGGGCACTGGGGCCAGTGTCAGCTGTGGGGATGGGCACTGGGGCCGGTGTCGGCTGTAGGAATGGGCACTGGGGCCGGTGTCAGCTGTAGGGATGGGCACTGGGGCCAGTGTCAGCTGTAGGGATGGGCACTGGGGCCAGTGTCAGCTGTAGGGATGGGCACTGGGGCCAGTGTCAGCTGTAGGGATGGGCACTGGGGCCAGTGTCAGCTGTAGGGATGGGCACTGGGGCCAGTGTCAGGTGTGGGAATGGGCGCTGGGGCCCGTGTCCGCTGAGAGAATGGGCGCTGGGGCCAGTGACTGCAGTTGGGGTGGGCACTGTGGCCAGTGTCTGCTGTTGGGATGGGGTCTGGGGCCACTATTAGCTGCAGGGATGGGTGTTGGGGCCAGTGTTCACTGCAGGGTTGGGCACCAGGGCCAGTGTTAGCTGCAGGGATGGGCAGCGGGGCCAGTGTCTGCGGCAGGGGTGGGCACCGGGGCGAGTGTCAGCTGCAGAGATGGGCACCAGGGCCAGTGTCTGTGTCAGGGGTGGGCAGCAGGACCAGTGTCTGCTGCAGGGATCAGTGTTGGGGCCAGTGTCTACTGTAGTGATGAGCACTGGGGCCAGTGTCTACTGTAGTGATGGGTGTTGGGGCCAGTGTCTGCTGCAGTGATGGGCGTTGGGGCCAGTGTCTGCTGCAGTGATGAGCATTGGGGCCAGTGTCTGCTGCAGTGATGGGCGTTGGGGCCAGTGTCTGCTGTAGTGATGGGTGTTGGGGCCAGTGTCAGCAGCAGGAATGGGCACTGGGGCCAGTGTCAGCTGTAGGGATGGGCACTGGGGCCAGTGTCAGCTGTAGGAATAGGCACTGGGGCCAGTGTCAGCTGTAGGGATGGGCACTGGGGCCAGTGTCAGCTGTAGGGATGGGCACTGGGGCCAGTGTCAGCTGTAGGAATAGGCACTGGGGCCAGTGTCAGCTGTAGGGATGGGCACTGGGGCCAGTGTCAGCTGTAGGGATGGGCACTGGGGCCAGTGTCAGCTGAAGGAATGAGCGCTGGGGCCAGTGTCAGCTGTGGGAATGGGTGCTGGGCAATTTGATGCAAATTTACTGTGTTGAAATGTAGTAAAGGTTTTATTTTCAGAGATGGGAGCTGGAACCAGTGTCTGTTGCAGGGATTGGCGTTGGGGCCAGTGTCAGCTGTAGGAATGCATGCTTGGGCTAGTGTCAGCTGTATAAATGGCACTGGGGCCAGTGTCAGCTGTAGGAATGGGCACTGGGGCCAGTGTCAGCTGTAGGGATGGGCACTGGGACCAGTGTCAGCTGTGGGGATGGGCACTGGGACCAGTGTCAGCTGTGGGGATGGGCACTGGGGCCAGTGTCAGCTGTAGGGATGGGCACTGGGGCTAGTGTCAGCTGTAGGGATGGACACTGGGGCCAGTGTCAGCTGTAGGGATGGGCACTGGGGCCAGTGTCAGCTGTAGGGATGGGCACTGGGGCCAGTGTCAGCTGAAGGAATGAGCGCTGGGGCCAGTGTCAGGTGTGGGAATGGGCGCTGTGCAATTTGATGCAAATTTACTGTGTTGAAATGTAGTAAAGGTTTTATTTTCAGAGATGGGAGCTGGAACCAGTGTCTGTTGCAGGGATTGGCGTTGGGGCCAGTGTCAGCTGTAGGAATGCATGCTTGGGCTAGTGTCAGCTGTATAAATGGCACTGGGGCCAGTGTCAGCTGTAGGGATGGGCACTGGGGCCAGTGTCAGCTGTAGGAATGGGCACTGGGGCCAGTGTCAGCTGTAGGGATGGGCACTGGGGCCAGTGTCAGCTGTAGGGATGGGCACTGGGGCCAGTGTCAGGTGTGGGAATGGGCGCTGGGGCCCGTGTCAGGTGTCGGAATGGGCGCTGGGGCCCGTGTCAGGTGTCGGAATGGGCGCTGGGGCCCGTGTCCGCTGAGAGAATGGGCGCTGGGGCCAGTGCCTGCAGTTGGGGTGGGCACTGTGGCCAGTGTCTGCTGTTGGGATGGGCACTGTGGCCAGTGTCTGCTGTTGGGATGGGGTCTGGGGCCACTATTAGCTGCAGGGATGGGTGTTGGGGCCAGTGTTCACTGCAGGGTTGGGCACCAGGGCCAGTGTTAGCTGCAGGGATGGGCAGCGGGGCCAGTGTCTGCGGCAGGGGTGGGCACCAGGGCGAGTGTCAGCTGCAGAGATGGGCACCGGGGCCAGTGTCTGTGTCAGGGGTGGGCACCAGGGCCAGTGTCTGTGTCAGGGGTGGGCAGCAGGACCAGTGTCTGCTGCAGGGATCAGTGTTGGGGCCAGTGTCTACTGAAGTGATGAGCACTAGGGCCAGTGTCTACTGTAGTGATGGGTGTTGGGGCCAGTGTCTGCTGCAGTGATGGGCGTTGGGTCCAGTGTCTGCTGTAGTGATGGGTGTTGGGGCCAGTGTCTGCTGCAGTGATGGGCATTGGGGCCAGTGTCTGCTGTAGTGATGGGTGTTGGGGCCAGTGTCAGCAGCAGGAATGGGCCAGGACCAGTGACTGCTGCAGGGGTGGATGCCGGTGCCAGTGTTGTTTGTCAGGGATGGGCTCGGTGGGGGGGGGGTGGGCAGTGTTGTCAGGGATGGGCTCTGGGACAGTGAAGGTTGTTATCTACGATTACAGTGGGACCTAGTTGAACTGGGGAAGTTGGCTAGGGTGTTGTGTTAGCCATTTCAGCCCTGGGAAAAAGCTTCAAACTATCCACACGATCAATGCCTCTCATCATCTTATACACCTCTGCCTGAGTTGTTGTACATACATCTGGTGTCACCTCCAACTTCATTCGAAATTGTCTCTTCGCCCTTGAAATAGCCCTCCGCAAATCATCAAAGTTGCTGGTGAACGCAGCAGGCCAGGCAGCATCTCTAGGAAGAGGTACAGTCGACGTTTCAGGCTGAGACCCTTTGTCAGGACTGACGAAGGGTCTCGGCCTGAAACGTCGACCGTACCTCTTCTTAGAGATGCTGCCCGGCCTGCTGCGTTCACCAGCAACTTTGATGTGTGTTGCTTGAATTTCCAGCATCTGCAGAATTCCTGTTGCCTCCGCAAATCATACCTGGTTCAAGCCTGTGTTGCCAGACTTGAATGCCACAGATCTAGCCTTCAGCAGATGACATACCTCCTGGTTCATCCACGACCTTTGGTTTGGGAATGTACAGTAAGTCTTTGTGGGCACACACTCATCCACACGGGTTTTAATGATGTCGGTAACAACTGCAGCATACTCATCCAGATTCCAAGATGAATTCCTGAATACAGTCCAGTCCACTGATTCAAAGTAGTCCTGCAGGCACTCTTGTGCTTTCCTTGTTTATACCTTTTTGGTCCTCACTACTGGGGCTGCAATCTTCAGTCTCTGCCTATACTCAGGGAGTAGAAGTACAGCCGAATGATCAGACTTACCAAAGTGAGTGTGTGGAATGGCATAGCAGGCATTCCTGATGGTGGTGTAGCAATGGTCCAGTGTGTTGTTTCCTCTAGCATTGCAATGGATTTGTTGATGGTAATTGCTTAGTGAGTTTTTCACTGGCCTGGTTAAAATCCCCCAAAAGGATGGTGAAGGCGTTAGGGTGTGCTGTTTCGTGCTTGTTGATCCTATTGCTCAGATTATCTGAAGCCTAATTAACATTGGCCTGAGGTGGAACGTATACTGCTACCAAAATGACCCCAGAGATCTCCCGTGGTAGGTAAAATGGACGGCACTTACTGCTAGATATTCCAGGTCTGGTGAGCATAACTGGGACAGCACTGATATATTTGTGCACCAAGAAGAGTTGATCACGAGGCATACTCCTCCACCTCTGCTTTTGAGAGATCTATCCTGACAGTGTACAGTAAACCCATCGATCTGAATTGCTGTATCCGGTACCAAAGGGGTTAACCAGGATTCCGTAAAACAAAGAAAACAGCGGTCCTAATGTCCCTCTGATTCAGTACCCTAGCTCTGAGATCATCAGACTTGTTCACCAGAGACTGCACGTTTGCCAGCGATATAGTCTGTATTGGGAGTTTAAAACCCCCATTTCCTTAAACGCACTTGTAACCCCGCCCTGCAGCGATAGTTCGTTTAAATGCATTAAGACATCTTTGTTGATTGTACTGACCTTGGAAGCAGTTGTGCTTTTTAGCTGTATCAGGCTGAAACAAGAATATTTAATCATATCCATTGAGAGTTCTGCTGCTACACGAGTTCCCCCTAAGTGCCCCAGAAGACTCTAAAATATTATAAACCTCAGAATTAAATGCCTCTCATTATCTTGGGATAAACACAAGCCAGACCTGATCAATCCTGTCTGGGTTGCCGGAGTGAGGGCGTCTAGTGATTAAAGACCTGAAACACCCGATGACCTCGGGTTGCATTACTGATGTTGTATCCCAGTACACACCCGGATGTTGGACCAGGTTAATGAAAGGCATCGGCCAGATTAAAGTGGTTCAACAATTCAAAATACCTCACTACACTAAACTCCACAACCTTATCTCTCCCAGCCCCACATCTATATCTACCAGCCCTACCCTCAAACCTAATCCTAAAACCAAGGGACCACACACCCCTAGGCTCACCCCAGTTAACCCTGGGCACACCCCCACAAACCCGATGACTTGTGTAAGGAGGAGCAAGATCCAATAAAGGCAAGTGTTGGACCTGGTTAATGAAGACATGGTCCAGATCAAAGAGGCAGGGTTGCATGACACTGAACCTCAATTGACAAGAACAAGAAGCACAAGAGGAATGGTTCTCCCACTGCCCGCATACTCTCCTAACTATCTATGCCTGTCCCCCTAACTATCAAGTCTATCACCATCACTCTACGCTTCCTGCTGAGCCTCGGAGCCTGCCACAGGAGACGATGATGACTGCATAGATTATTCAACATCATTCCAGTTCTGTTGGGCATGTAGGACTCTGCAGTTGAGCACGATGCTTCTTTATTCCAGGAATGGCGTATGAGTCAATGCCGGTGGAAGAGGTGAAGGTGGATGAACAGGAGCTGACCAGGTGTATAGAGGATGTGTACAAGGTAAGACTAGCAAGTCTAATTTATTTCAGATCAGACTGCATTTCCTCTGGGCCAATTCCTGGGGTGTGAGAGCTTTTCTTAGCCAGGGTGATCACTTGGGAGAAAGCCGTGTTGGATCTGTGATGGAATGGCAGACCAGATTTGATGACCCATTTCTGTGCCCATGTCTGTGAGTGCATGGTTTCAGGGGCCTGGTATCTCACCCCACTAGTCCTCCTGTCCTCCCAGCTGCTGCTGACGTTGAACACAATGTGTAATAACCCAGATCTTATTTAGGAGCTTAACGTAAAGGAACCCTTAGGAGGCAGTGATCATAATATAATTGAATTCGTGCTGCAATTTGAGAAGAAAAATCATAAGTCACATGTATCAGTATCGCAATGGAATAAAGGAAATTACAGAGGCATGAGAGAGGAGCTTGCCCAGGTGGATTGGAGGAGGATATTGGAGGGGATGACAGCAGAGCAGAGGCGACTGATGTTTCTGAGAATAGTTCACAAGACGCAGGATACATATGACCCACGGAAGTAGTTCTAAAATGGTAAGGGTTGGCAACTGTGGCTGACAAGGGAAGTTAAAGACTGTGTAAAAGCCAAAGAAAGGACATATATGGTAGCAAAACTGAGTGGGAAGTTGGATTTGGAAGCTTTTAAAATCCAGCAAAAGGCAACTAAAAAAGCTGTAAGAAGGGAAAAGATGAAATATGAGGGCAAACTAGCTAATAATATAAACCAGGATACAAAAAGTGAGAGTTGATATTAGACCACTGGAAAATGATGTTGAGATAGTAACGGGGGACAAAGAAATGGCAGATGAACTTAATGAGTACTTTGCATCAGTTTTCACTGTGGAAGACACTAGTAGTGTGCCAAGTTCCGTGAGTGTCAGGGAGCGGGAGTGAGTGCCAGTGCTATTACAAAAGAAAAAGTGGTAGGTAAGCTGAAAGGTCTTAACGTAGAGAAGTCACCTGGACCAGATGGACTACTTCCCAGAGTCCTCAAGACTGGTTACTGAAGAGATAATGGATGCATTGGACATGATCTTTCGAGAATCACTTGATTCTGGCATGGTCCCAGAGGATTGGAAGATTGCAAATGTCACTCCACTCTTTAAGAAGGGAGGAAGGCAAAAGAAAGCAAATTATAGAACAATTAGCCTAACCTCAGTGGTTGGGAAAGTGTTGGAGTCTATTAAGTGTAGCCTCCTGGTAAGCCTCAGGCTTGCTCAGCTTGCTTCTGTCTGGGGGAGCAGCCTTCGCCCTGCCAAACTCTGTAATTGAGTTTGTGTGGATGCTGTGTGATGTACCCCACCACGCCAAGTAACAGACAGTACCCCATATGCGATTAAATGATTACAGTTTATAGATCTTACTGAAACTATGTAATTAACAGAGCTACAATATAAAAGGAAAGTAAAAGGCGCCAAACTTATCAAAGTTCAATCATAGAAACCATAGAAACTACAGCACAGAAACAGGCCTTTTGGCCCTTCTTGGCTGTGCCGAACCATTTTCTGCCTAGTCCCACTGACCTGCACATAGACCATATCCCTCCATACACCTCCCATCCATGTATCTGTCCAATTTATTCTTAAATGTTAAAAAAGAACCCGCATTTACCACCTCGTCTAGCAGCTCATTACACACTCCCACCACTCTCTGTGTGAAGAAGCCCCCCCTAATGTTCCCTTTAAACTTTTCCCCCCTCACCCTTAACCCATGTCCTCTGGTTTTTTTTCTCCCCTTGCCTCAGTGGAAAAAGCCTGCTTGCATTCACTCTATCTATACCCATCATAATTTTATATACCTCTATCAAATCTCCCCTCACTCTTCTACGCTCCAGGGAATAAAGTCCTAACCTATTCAAACTTTCTCTGTAACTGAGTTTCTCAAGTCCCGGCAACATCCTTGTAAACCTTCTCTGCACTCTTTCAACCTTATTTATATCCCTCCTGTAATTTGGTGACCAAAACTGAACACAATACTCCAGATTCGGCCTCACCAATGCTTGCACTTTGTGCAGAACCGTTGGAGCTCAATTAACGGAGTCTTCTTTCCACCATTCGATCCCCTCCAACCTCCTCGACCCGCCACCTGGGACCAACCACGGTGGTCGACCAGATGCTCCACATGAGTCTGTCCTCATCTCCTCTCCTCGCCGAAGACCCTGGGCCTCGGATGCCTGCTTGGGGTCCGTTCCGCTGCCCAGCTTACAGCATCGTGTCTCCTTTCTCTGTCCCCATTGTGCCTTCTGCCCCAAAGCCTGCGAAAACAATAGCTTACAGAGACACAAGAAAGAATATTGCCTATCCCAATTGGTTAGCAAATGAATACAATTCTCTTTATCAGTAGTTATAACCCAAACAAGCTGCTAGAGAGAAAACCACTGTCTCAGCAGTTAACATCACAGAGAAGCCATTTTATTTTTAACATAACAAAGGAGCCACTTTATTAGCCTTAGCAGTAACATAAAAGGAGAAATCCCTTACAATAAGGATGAGTTTTCAGGGTACTTGGAGACTAATGATAAAATATGTCAAAGTCAGCATGATTTCTGTAAAGAGAAATCTTGCCTGACAAATCTGTTAGAGTTCTTCGATGAAGTAACAAGCAGGGTAGATGTCATTTGTTCGGATTTTCAGAAGACATTTGATAAGGTGCCACACACGAGGCTATTTAACAAGATAAAATCCCATGGCATTACAGGAGAGATACTGGCATGGATAGAGGAATGACTGACAGGCAGGAGGCGGCAAGTGGGAACAAAGGGGATCTTTTCTGGTTGGCTGCCAGTGACTAGTGTTGTTTGTCAGGGTCAGTATTGGGACCGCTGCTTTTCACATTGTCAATGATTTACGTAATGGAATTGATGGCTTTGTGGCAAAGTTTGTGGATGATACGAAGATAGGTGGAGGGGTAGGTAGTGCTGAGGAAGCAATACGATTGCAGCAGGACTTGAACAAATTGGAAGAATGGGCAAAAAAATGGTAGATGGAATACAGTATTGGGAAATGTATGATATTGCTTTTTGGTGAAAGGAACAACAGTGCAGACTATTGTCTACTGTAAATCGGGAGAAAGTTCAAACATCAGAAGTGCAGAGGGACTTATGAGTCCTTGAGCAAGACTCCCAGAAGGTTAATTTACAGGTTGAGTCTGTGGTAAAGAAGGCAAATGCAATGTTGGCATTTATTTCAAGGGGAATAGAATATAAAAGCAAGGAGACAATGCCGAGGCTTTATAAGAAACTAGTCAGGCCACAATTGGAGTATTGTTAACAGTTTTGGCCCCCATATCTCCAAAAGGATGTGTTGTCGTTTGCAAGAGTGCAGAGGAGGTTCACGAGGAGGTGACCAGGCATATAGATGAGGGTAGTGCAGTGGATGTGATCTACATGGATGTTAGTAAGGCATTTGACAAGGTTCCACACGGTAGACTTATTCAGAAAGTCAGAAGGCATGGGATCCAGGGAAGTTTGGCCAGGTAGATTCAGAATTGGCTTGCCTGCAGAAGGCAGAGGGTGGTGGTGGAGGGAGTACATTCGGATTGGAGGATTGTGACTAGTGGTGTCCCACAAGGATCTGTTCTGGGACCTCTAATTTTCGTGATTTTTATTAACGACCTGGATGTGAGGGTAGTAGGGTGGGTTGGCAAGTTTGCAGATGACACAAAGGTTGGTGGTGTTGTGGATAGCGTAGAGGATTGTCAAAGATTGCAGAGAGACATTGATAGGATGCACGGGTGGGCTGAGAAGTGGCAGATGGAGTTCAACCCGGAGAAGTGTGAGGTGGAACACTTTGGAAGGACAAACTCCAAGGCAAAGTACAAAGTAAATGGCAGGATACTTGGTTGTGTGGAGCAGCAGAGGGATCTGGGGGTACATGTCCACAGAACCCTGAAAGTTGCCTTAAAGGTAGATAGTGTAGTTAAGAAAGCCTATGGGGTGTTAGCTTTCATAAGTCAAGGGATAGAGTTTAAGAGTCGCGATGTAATGATGCAGCTCTATAAAACTCTGCTTAGGCCATACTTGGAGTACTGTGTCCAGTTCTGGTCACCTCACTATAGGAAGGATGTGGAAGCATTGGAAAGGGTATAGAGAAGATTTACCAGGATGCTGCCTGGTTTAGAGAGTATGCATTATGATCAGAGATTAAGGGAGCTAGGGCTTTACCCTTTGGAGAGAAGGAGGATGAGAGGAGACATGATAGAGGTGTACAAGATAATAAGAGGAATAAATAGAGTGGATAGCCAGCGCCTCTTCCCCAAGGCGTCACTGCTCAATACAAGAGGACATGGCTTTAAGGGGTGGGAAGTTCAAGGGGGATATTAGAGGAAGGTTTTTTACTCAGGGAGTGGTTGGTGCGTGGAATGCACTGCCTGAGTCAGTGGTGGAGGCAGATACACTAGTGAAATTTAAGAGACTACTAGACAGGTATATGGAGGAATTTAAGGTGGGGGGTTATATGGGTGGCAGGGTTTGAGGGTCGGCATAACATTGTGGGCCGAAGGGCCTGTACTGTGCTGTACTATTCGATGTCTATGATTCCAGAAATGAAAGATTTAATATGTGAGGATCATTTGTCAGCTTTGGCCTGTATTCACTGGAATTTAGAAGAATGCAGGGGATCTCATTGAAACCTACCGAATGTTGAGAGGACGAGTTAGAATGGATGTGAGGAGGATGTTTCCTATGGGGGTGTATCCAGAACTAGAGGGCATGGCCTTAAAATTGAGGGGCAAACTTAGAACAGAAGTAAGGAGGAATATTTTTAGCCAGAGAGAAGTGAATCTGAGGAATACTCTGCCACTGACTGTGGGTATATTTAAAGCCAAAATTGATAGTTTCTTGATTGATCAGGGCATGAAAAGTTATGGCGAGAAGGCTGATGTATGGGGTTGAGTGGGATCAGCAATCAGCTATGGTGGAATGGCAGAGCAGACTCGATGAGCTGAATAGCCTAAATCTGCTTCTTTGTCTTATGGTCTTATGACCCTTTGGCCCATCTTGTCCATACTGATGCTGCCACCCTGTGCTTGGCCCACATCCCTCAGGACCTTTCCCATCCATGTACCTCTCAAAGTAATTTCTACCCATCTCTACCACTTCCTCTGGCAGTGTCTTCCACATACCCACTATCCTCTGTGTGGCGTAGAACACTAGAGCACAGAAACAGGCCATTCAGCCCTTCTAGTCTATGCCAAACTGTTATTTTGCCTGGTCACATTGACCTGCACCGGGTTCATAGCTCTACCTACCCCTCCCATCCACGTGCCTATCCAAATTTCTCTTAAATATTGAAATCAAACTTGCATCAACCACCTCTGGCAGCTTGTTCCACACTCTCACCACCCTCTGAGTGAAGTCATTCCCCCTAAATCTTTCCTTTCTCAACCTAAGCCCAAGTCCTGCCTTGGGACTTCCCTACCCTGAGAAAGAGACTGATCATTCACCCATTTCTTTGTCCCCCATTACTACCTCACCAGAACTATTTTCCAGTGGTCCAATCTCAACTCTCGCCTCCGTTTTACTCTTTATATAACTGAAAGTTTTTATTATCCTACTTTATATTATTGGCTAGTTTGCCCTCATATTTCATCTTTTCCCTTCTTATGCCTTTCATTGGATTTCAAAAGCTCCCTGATAACCCAACTTTCCACTCACTTTTGCTACCTGATATGCCCTTTCCTTGTTTTTTATGCAGTCCTTAACTTCCCTTATCAGCTATGATTGCCTACCCTGCCATTTGAGAACATAATCTTCTGTGGGACATATCTATACTGTACCTTGTGAACTATTCCCAGAAACATCACTCACATTTGCTCTGCTGTCGTCCCCTCCAATCAAACCTGAGCAAGCTCCTCTTTCATGCCTTTGTAGTTCCCTTTATTCTACTGTGATACTAATATAGATGTCTTGTGCTTCTCCCTCTCAAATTGCAGCATGAATTCAATCCTACTATGATCACTGCCTCCTAAGGGTCCCTTTACATTAAGCTCCCTGATAACATCTGGATTATTAGACAACAGCCAATCTAAGATGGCCTTTCCCCCGAGTAGGCTCAAGCACAAGCTGCTCTAAAAAGCCATCTTGTAGGCATTCAACAATTTTCCTGTCTTGCGATCCAACACCAACCTGATTTTCCCAATCCTCTTGCATATTGAAGTCCCCCATTACAATTGTGACATTGCCCTTATTACATGCCTTTCCAGCTCCCTGTGCAGTCTGAACCCGACATGTTGGGTACTATTTGGAGGGCTATATATGACTCCCATGATTTTTTTTTTACCTTTGCAGTTTCTTAACTCCACCCACAAAGATTCAACATTCCCTGACCTTATTTATGCCTCTTCTTTCTGAAGATGTAATTCTATCTCTTACCAACAGAGCCACATCACCTGCCTGCCTGCCTGTCCCTTCGAAATAAAGTATATCCTTTGATATTAGGCTCCCAACCACGACCTTCTTTCAACCATGACTCAGTGATGCCTGCAATGTCATTCTAACTAATCTCTAATTGCACCACAATTTCATCCACCTTATTCCGAATGCTATGTGCATTTAAATACAGCTCCTTCAGTCCTGCATTCTTCGCCTTTTTGAATCTTGTCTCTGTGGTACAATTTAACTCTTTGCATTTGTACCCAATCATTGGCTTGTCCTTCCTTACATATATATTATGTCATCTACTTGTAAACCTGCTGACTCATCCTCAGCTCTATCATGCTGGTTCCCCTCCCCCTGCCATATTAGTTTAAACCACTCCCAACAGCTTTAGTAAAGCTGACAACCAGGGTATCGGTACCCCTCAGATTCAAGTGCAACCCATCCCTTTTGTGCAGGTCCCACCTGCCCTGCAAGAGGTCCCAATGTTCCAGAAATCTGAATGCCTGCTACCTGCTCCAATTCTTCAGCCATGCATTTATCTGCCAGCTCATTCTATCCCTATCCTTACTGTTGAGTGGCACAGGAGGCAATCCCGAGATTACTATCCTTGAGTTCCTGTTTCTTAACTCCCTTCCTAACTCCCTGTATTCTGTTTTCAGGGCCTCCTCACTTTTTCTACCTATGTCTGTGTCTGTGCTGTATGGATCAGTGTTGTTTGCATTGCTTTACATGAAGGAAACCGCTTTTGTTTAGCATGACCGATTGCAGGCAAAATGTTTTAAATTTGTATGTTTTGGGTGATTTAGTTTGTGGTTTACTTTTCCTCATTCACATGAAAGTCATTAATATCAGATGGTATCATTTGGATATTTAATCTTACAGGCTTGAGGACTGGCTTACTTTCCAAATGTTGGTAATTCAGTGATTGAGGGAATAATACAATTATTTCAGAAATTTGCACAAATTGTCAGTTGTCAAAGAGAAATAGCGAAGTTTATTTGTGTGTTGCTCCAGATCTCCAGCATCTGCAGTCTCTCTTTGGTCCCTGAAAGGTGTCTGCCTCGGTCCTGATACAATATTGCTTTTCCTTGCACAGGTGATGGCTGACCTGGAGAGTTTTTCTAGTGTCTGATTGGCCTCAGTGTACACCAGTTCACCACAGTGTGTTATAGTATGTGATCTGGGTGTCAAATAGTGGATAGTCTGGGATTATATACGTGTGCAAACTGGATTTAAATTCCATACTAATTCGAGTTGTTGCCTTGCTTTTCTCTCTTAGGTGTGTGTCGTTGGAAATGATCCTCTCCCCCGGTTGATGGAGTCTCTACAGACAGTGATTCCTGCAGTCTTTAACCTTTACTGCTTCACCAAGCAAGGGGTGTCTCATTTACGGTTTGTTATGCCCTCTGGTTTTACTTTTTCACTTTGTTTATTAAAAAGGCTAGATTTTGATGTGGTTACCAGCACCAGGGATGGGCAGAGTGACAGCTGTGGAAGGAGAGGACAGCAAGGAAGGTTGTGAAGGCTTTGGAGAGGATGCCAAAGAGGTTTACCAGGATACTGCCTGGATTGGAGGGTACGTGCTATAACAAGAGAATGGGTAGTGACAACGGCTGAGGGGAGACCTGATAGAGGGTTGAGAGGCACAGATGTGGTAGACAGCTGAGATGAAATGTATAGTACGAGAGGGCATGCACTTAAGGTGAGGGGGTAAGTTCAGAGGAGGTGTGTAGGGTGAGATTTTTCTCACACAGGTGGTAGGTGCCTGAAATGTGCTGCTGTGGTGGTGGTGGAGGCAAATACAGTTGAGGTACTCGAGTTTCTTAGGTGCATGAATGTGCAGGAAAAGGAGCTGTATAGAGATTGTTTAGGCAGAAGGGATCAGTTTAATTAGGCATGTGATTATGTCTAATTATTTTGGTGGAAGATTGTGGTTTGGAAGACCTGCTCCTGTGCTATAATGTTCTGTGCTCTGTGAGTAAGAGGTTCAGAGAGGATGCAGTGAAGAATGTTTTCCACCCAGAGGGCGTTTGCTGTTTGGAAAGCACTGCAAGAAGGAATGGTGGAGGCAGAGCTTCCTGCAACATTTAGGGAGCATCTGGGTAAGGTCCTAATCACCAGGCATTGAAAACTACAGCCCAGGTGTAGTTATGGAGTTGTATGGTGCAGAAACAGGTCCTTCAGCACAGCCTGTCCGTGCTGACCAAGATGCCTGTCTGAGCTAATTCCATATGTATTGTCCCAGTGTATCCTAAATGTCCCCATACCTTCCTCTGGCAGATGGTTCCACACACTCACCTCCTTCTATGTGGCAAAAAACTTCCCCTCGGGTCCCCTTTAAATCTTTCCTCTTTCCCTCTTCCTTTAAACCTCTGATTGACCTCTACTTTTTGACATTCCTACCTTGGGGAGAAGTACTGTGACTCAGGCAGGATATGCACAGTGATATATATCTATCTATCGTGTTATTGAACAGTGAGACCTGGAAGTGACAATAGAGTTATACAGAGTGTTGAGGAAGGTGTACGGTATGTTTGCCGCCGTCAGCTATGGCATTGAGTGCAGGAGTAGGGTGGTCATGTTACGGTTGTGGTAAAGTGACATCAACTGCACTCTCAGTATCACATTCAGGTTTGTTATCACTGACATAAGTTGTGAAATTTGTTACTGTGTAAGACAAAAAAATTGCAATAAGTTAAACTTTTTTAAAATCAATAGTGCTAAAGAGGAAAAGCAAGGCAGTGCTCTTGGGTTTGTGAACTATTCAGAAATCTGATAGCTGAAGGGAAGAAACTTCCTAAAACATTGGGTGTAGATCTTTAGGCTAGGAGGTGGCACGATAGCATGGTGATTAACATAATACCTTAAAGGCTCAAATCGCACAGGAGTTTGTACGTTCTCCCTGTGGCTGTGTGGGTTTCCCACAGTCCAGAGAAAGGTGTGGATCAATACGGGTTAGTAAGTTGTGGGTGTGCTGTGTTAGATTGATGCAATGACACATTTCCAGTACACAAGTATAAAGGAGAACAAAACAATAGTTACTCTGGATTGGATGCAGCACAAAAAGAAACACAGTAAGATGAAGAACACAAGTACACAACAAATATAAGTACATAGGATAGGTTGTATACAACCTATCTACTTACCTATCTATCAACCTTACTACTTGGGGAAAGTAACTGTTTTTGTATACATGGATTGATTGTATGTCCATGTTACAAACTGTAGTGTTTTAGAAACAAACCAGCAGCAAGATATTTCACACTGAATCAGGTTTTAATGTTAAAACCACTATCTTTATTAGTATCTACTTATAATATAGTAACTCAACCAAGATAAACAGAAGTTAACAGTGTTACGTGTATATATGTGTGTAAATATAACTCCCAAACTATTGGGCTTGGGGGAACAAGGCATAGAGTCTTGAGATGGTAAAGTAGGAAAGTTCAGTAATCCACGAAATAAATGATGGGAGAGAGATATTTGTAATCAACGTTGTAATGGAGAGAGAAGGTAAGTACGAAGTATTCTACAAGTTCCACATCAGGTAAACAAAGTAATACGTCGAAGATCTTGTCCGTAGAATCCGTCCACATACGAATTATCACCAAAAGTGACCTGTCACAGGAATATTGCCTTCCAGTGGTTACCACACAACATACCCAAGCAAGAGCTACACAAGTGGTCCCACAAGATATCCCAAAAGCCACTCCTATGGATTATACGAAGTGACAGTCACACATTCGTTGTGCACTGCATGCCAATGATCAACCCACCTTTGTGGGCATAGGAGAGTTCCAAGCCTCAGCTGCGACAAATTGAAGCTACCAGCTTTCCCGTTCTCTCTTACACTCTGTGTTTAAGTCCACAGTCAACCGTGCCAGCCTGTGACTGACGTCATAGTCCCGCCTCACTCAGGTGCTCTTAAAGAAATAGTCTTAGTAAACGAAACCTGTAGGTTTGTAACATCTATAAGGTGATGCTAGGCACAGGAGTGTCTACATAGGTGACTGACAGGAAGCTCCCTACACAACTCCCTTGTCCATTCGTCCCCCCCATCCCTCCCCACTGATCTCCCTTCTGGCACTTATCCGTGTAAGCAGAACAAGTGCTACACATGCCCTTACACTTCCGCCCTCACCACCATTCAGGGCCCCAAACAGTCCTTCCAGGTGAGGCAACACTTCACCTGTGAGTCGACTGGGGTGATATACTGCGTCCGGTGCTCCCGATGTGGCCTTTTATATATTGGCGAGACCCGACGCAGACTGGGAGACCGCTTTGCTGAACATCTACGCTCTGTCCGCCAGAGAAAGCAGGATCTCCCAGTGGCCACACATTTTAATTCCACATCCCATTCCCATTCTGACATGTCTATCCACGGCCTCCTCTACTGTAAAGATGATGCCACACTCAAATTGGAGGAACAACACCTTATATTCCTTCTGGGTGCCTCCAACCTGATGGCATGAACATCGACTTCCCTAACTTCCGCTAGGCCCCACCTCCCCCTCGTACCCCATCTGTTACTTATTTTTATGCACACATTCTTTCTCTCACTCTCCTTTTTCTCCCTCTGTCCCTCTGAATATACCTCTTGCCCATCTTCTGGGTGCCCCCCCCCTTGTCTTTCTTCCCGGACCTCCTGTCCCATGATCCTCTCGTATCCCCTTTTGCCTATCACCTGTCCAGCTCTTGGCTCTATCCCTCCCCCTCCTGTCTTCTCCTATCATTTTGGATCTCCCCCTCCCTCTCCAACTTTCAAATCCCTTACTCACTCTTCCTTCAGTTAGTCCTGACGAAGGGTCTTGGCCTGAAACGTCGACTGCACCTCTTCCTAGAGATGCTGCCTGGCCTGCTGCGTTCACCAGCAACTTTGATGTGTGTTGAGTGATAAAGTAGTGGTGGTTCGGGGTGTGGAGGGGCGTGTCAGTGGGTGGAGGTGTTGATCAACCTTACTACTTGGAGAAAGTAACTGTTCTTGAGTCTGGTGGTCCTGGCATGGATATGAAGTAGCCTCCTCCCTGATGGGAGTGGGACAAATATCCATCAGCAAAGTTGTTGAGATATTTCATGATGTTACTAGCCCTTTTTTAGCACCTTTCTGTATATATGTCCTTGGTGGTGTGTAGGCTGGTGATGTGTTGGGTAGTTTTGACTACATTGTAGAACCTTCCTGTCTGCCACAGTGCAGTCTCTGTCACTGTATGTTTTGATGTACATGTGACAAATAAAGCTATTCTTATTTAATCTCATCTGTAGTTCTGTTGCCAGGTAGTGTACAAGAAATATTTGAGATGGAAGAGGTGTAAAAAAGATTCACAAGGATGTTGACTGGATTGGAGTTATTGGAAATGTTTTCCCTGGAGGAGAGGCTAAGTTTGCATAGAGATATAGAAGGGCTCTCAGAAGGGTAGGTAACACCTCTCATAGTGCAATTAGAGTGAGTGATCGGAGTCTGTATCTCATGGTAGGGTGTGCCCAAAACCATAGGCTGTATATTTAAGGGGAAAGGTTTGAGGTTTAAAGGGATATGTGAGGGTAAATTTTTCACATAGAATAGCTGGTATCCAGAGCGAGGTGGTGGAGGCAGGAACAGTAACAACATTTAAGAGTTACCTGAATGAACAGGGCACAGAGGGATGTGGCATTAATGCAGGCAGGTAGGATTAAACCTTTATTTAATTCTGGTCACAGGTCACTAGCCCTGAACTGGCTGTCACTCAGGTTATTGTTGTGTTGGGTCAGTAATTGTTTTTGGTCTTTGTTAACACCTTTTTAACCTTTTACCAGGTCTACTTGCCAGGAAATTCTTCAGTGGTTCTTCGGGAAATCAGAGACGCAGGTAGCTCTGCTGGTGCTGAAGCAGCTTGCTGGCCTGTCGCCATCGATTCCAGTCCTGCAGCCACTATACCAGTTCTCAGCAGGCAGTGAGGGGGGTGTGAAACTCGTTACAAAGGCAACAGTAAGGTGAGACTTGTGCAGCAGTATCTCTCCAAAGATAATACATCCCTCCTTCAAACCAGCCTCTTTCTCCAAAGTTCATTCAACTTTCTTGAATGACTCACTCTCAGACTTTGTTTAATAAGTGCTCTGTGCAACACCTGGGGGTATTTCACATTGTCAGTAGACAAAGTGTTGAGACATGAGAGACTGTGGTTTCTCAAGTTCAAGTTTGCTGTCTTCTGACTGTACACGTGTACTAATAAAACAATGTTCCACCAGGCCACGGTGCACCCACCAAACATATATCACACACAGCACATAAAACAGAGTATTACCATAAATAAGTTAATAATATATAATTTTAAATGCATGTAGTGCGCAGCAGAGGTAAATATTAAACAGCATGCTATCCAAGTGATGAAACCTCAGTGGTGGCAGGATATTCATTTGTCTCACCCTGAAGAAAGAAGCTGTCCCCTAGTCTGGCAGTCTTAGTTCTGATGTTCCTGTACCTCCTTGACAGTAATGGGTCAGAGAGATTCTGGGATGGGTGGTAGGGATCCTCAACAATGCTCTGGGCTCTTCTGCAATTCTGTAAATGTGACAAAAATAGGGGGGGGGGAAGGGGAGAGATCTGTAATCTGAAGCAATGGAAAACTGCTGGAGGAACTTGAGTCCTGATGGTGGCTCAAACCAAATCATTGACCAAATGCCTACCTCCACAGATGCTGCCTGACATGTTGAGTTCCTCCATCAGTTTGATATTGATGCAATGTCCAAATAAGGACATTTTTACCCTGGCAATGCAATGCCTGACAAGGACATCTTTACCACAGCCATGCAATGCCCGACAAGGGCATCTTTACCATGGTTGTAAAATGCCGACAAGGACATCTTCTAGATGAATTGGGCAATGGGATAAACATGCACGAAACAGCACATCCTGATCCCTTCACCATCATTCTGGGGGATGTTAACTAGGCCATCCTGAAAAAGTCACAAAATAATTACCATCTACAAATCACTTATAGTATCAGAGGAAACAACACACTGGGCCACTTGCACCACCATCAGGAATGCCTACCATGCTGTTCCACACCTTCACTTCGGGAAGTCTGATCACCTGGCTGTACTTGCACTCCGAGTATAGGCGCGACTGAAGACTGCGGCACCAGTAGTGAGGACCAAGGAGGTATGGACAAGGGAAGTACAGAGGCGCTTGCATGACGGCTTTGAATCGGTGGACTGGACTGATGTCAGGGATTCATCTTTGAATCTTGATGAGTATGTCGCAATTGTAACTGACTTCATTAAAACCTGTGTGGATGAGTGTGTGCCTACGAAAACTTGCTGTACATTCCCAAACCAAATGACGTGGATGAACCAGGAGGTATGGCATCTGCTGAGGGCTAGACCTGTGGCATTTAAGTCTGGTGGTCCGGGTCTATATGAGAAAAGCAGATATGTCTTGTGGAGGGCTATTTCAAGAGCCAAGAGACAGTTCTGAGCGAGATTGGAGGTGATGTCGGATGCACGTCAGCTCCAGCAGGGTTTGCAAAACATTACCTCCTACAAAGTAAAACCCGATAGCATGAATGGCAGCAATGATTCACTACCAGTTGAGCTCAACACCTTCTATGCCTGCTTTGAAAGAGAGAACATGACTACAGCTGTGAGGATCCCTGCTGCACCCAGTGACCCTGTGATCTCTGTCTCAAAAGCCGATGTTAGGCTGTCTTTAAGGAAGGTGAATCATTGCAAGGTGGAAGTTCCCGATGGAGTACCTGGTAAGACTCCAAAAACTTGTACCAACCAACTGGTGGGGGTATTCAAGGACATTTTCAAGCTCTCACTGCTACGGTTGGAAGTTCCCACCTGTTTCAAAAAGGCAACAATTATATCAGTGCTTAAGAAGAGTAGTGTGATTTGCCTTAATGATTATCACCCAGTAGCACTCACATCTACAGTGATGAGATGTTGGTTATGGCTAGAATGAACTGCTGCCTCAGCAAGGACCTGGACCCACAGCAATTTGCTGATCGCCACTATAGGTCTACAGCAGACATAATCTCAATGGCTCTTCACACAGCCTTAGATCACTGGACAATACAAACATCTATGTCAGGATGCTGTTCAATGACCATAGCTCAGCATTCAACACCATCATTCCTATGGTCCTGATCAATAAGCTACAGAACCTAGGTCTCTTGCCTCCCTCTGCAATGGATTCTGGACTTCCTAATCGGAAAACCACAATGTGTGTGAATTGGTGATAATATCTCCTCCTCACTGATGAGCAACACTGGCACATCTCAGGTGTGTGTGCTTAGGCCAGTGCTCTACTCCCTCTATACTTATGGCTGTATGGCTAGGTATAGCTCAAATATCATCTATAAATTTGCCGATGACACAGGAGCGAGATATACCAGCTAGTTGAGTGGTGTCGCAGCAACAAACTTGCAGTCAGTGTCAGTAGGTATTCTTTGCTATTCACTAAGGAGGAAGATATTGAATTCTGTAAGGTAAGGGAAACAGGTAGGGAAGTTATGGAAACTATGATGATTAAAGAAGAGGAAGTACTGGCACTTTTAAGGAATATAAAAGTGGATAAATCTCCGGGTCTTAACAGGATATTCCCTAGGACCTTGAGGGATGTTAGTGTGGAAATAGCAGGGGTTCTGACAGAAATATTTCAAATGTCATTAGAAACGGGGATGGTGCCGGAGGATTGGCGTATTGCTCATGTTGTTCCATTGTTTAAAAACGGTTCTGAGAGTAAATCTAGCAATTATCGGCCTGTGAGTTTGACGTCAGTGGTGGGTAAATTGATGGAAAGTATTCTTAAGAGATGGTATATATAATATCTGGATAGACAGGGTCTGATTAGGAACAGTCAACATGGATTTGTGCGTGGAAGCTCATGTTTGACAAATATTATTGAATTTTTTGAAGAGGTTACTAGGACAGTTGAGGGTAAAGCAGTGGATGTTGTCTATATGGACTTCAGTAAGGCCTTTGACAAGGTTCCACATGGAAGGTTAGTTAGGAAGGTTCAATCGTTAGGTATTAATATTGAAGTAGTAAAATAGATTCAGCAGTGGCTGGGTGGGAGACGCCAGAGAGTGGCTAACTGTGTGTCAGATTGGAGGACGGTGTCTAGTGGTGTGCCTCAGGGATCTGTACGGGGTCCAATGTTGTTTGTCATATGTTCATATTCTGCATGTAGGTCGGTGACCAATAGTTTTCTTCAGGGATCTGTTCTAGGACCCCTCCTCTTTGTGATTTTTATAAATGACCTGGATGAAGAAGTAGAAGAGTGGGTTAGTAAGTTTGCTGATGACACAAAGGTTGGAGATGTTGTGGATAGTCTGGGGTCAGAGGTTTCAGCAGGACATCGATACGATGCAGAACTGGGCTGAGAAGTGGCAGATGGAGTTCAACCCAGATAAGTGTGATGTGGTTCATTTTGGTAGGTCAAATTTGAAGACAGAATATAATATCAATGGTAAGACTTTTAGCAGTGTGGAGGATCTAAGAGATCTTGGGGTCCATGTCGATAGGACACTCAAAGCTGCTGCGCAAGTTGGCAGTTTTGTTAAAAAGACGTACGGTGTGTTGGTATTCATCAATCGTGGGATTGAGTTCAAGAGCCGTGAGGTAATGTTACAGCTATATAAGACATTAGTGAGACCCCACTTGGAGTACTGTGTTCAGTTCTGGTCACCTCACTACAGGAAGGATATGGATACTATAGAGAGAGTGCAGAGAAGATTTACAAGGATGTTGCCTGGATTGGAGGGCATATCTTATGAGAATAGGTTGAATGAATTTGGCCTTTTCTCCTTGGAGCACGGAGGATGAGAGGTGACCTGATAGAGGTGTATAAGCTGATGAGAGGCATTGATCGTGTGGATAGTCAGAGGCTTTTTCCCAGGGCTGAAATGGCTAACACAAGGAGGCATAGTTTTAAGGTGCTTAGAAATAGGTACCAAGGGGATATCAGGGGTAAGTATTTCACAGAGAGTGGTGGATGCGTGGAATACATTGCCAGTGACGGTGGTGGAAGCTGATATAATAGGGTCTTTTAAGGGCCTCTTAGATAAGTACATGGGGCTTAAAAAGGTAGAGGGCAATGCTCTAGGGAAATTCTAGACAGTTTCTAGAGTAGCTCACATGGTTGGTGCAACACTGGGGGCCAGAGGGCCTGTAATGTGCTGTAGGTTTCTATGTTCTGTGTTCTAAGGACCCCCATCACACAGGGCATGCCCTCTTCTCATTGTTACTGTATAGAAGGAGGTACAGAAGCCTGAAGGCACACACTCAGCAATTCAGGAACAGCTTTTTCCCCTCTGGCATGCGATTCCTAAATGGACATTGAACCCGTGAACGTCCCTCACTTTTTAAAAATGTATTATTTCTGTTTTTGCACTATTTTTAATCTATTTAATATACATATATACTGTAATTGGTTTACATATCTATTTTATTTATTTTCTTTCTATATTATCATGTATTGTATTGTCCTGCTGCTGCTAAGTTAACAAATTTCACAGGACGTGGCGGTGATAATAAACCTGATTCTGGTTCTTTACCATGGTCGTGCACTGACAAGGACATCTTTACCATGGCCATACAATGCCCCAACAAGGACATGAGACCATAAGACCCAGGAGCAGAATTGGGCCATTCATCCCATTGAGTCCACTCTGACATTCCATCATGGCTTACCCCGCATCCCATTCAACCCCATATACTTGCCCTCTCACCATATTTCTTGATGCCCCAACCAATCAGAAATCTATCAACTTCCGCTTTGAATATACCCACAGACCTGGCCTCAGTCATGTCTGTGGCAGAGCATTCCACAGATTCACCACTCTTTGGCTAAAAAAATTCCTCCTTACTTCTGTTCTAAAACGTCGTCCCTCAGTTTTGAGGCTGTGCTCTCTAGTTCTGGATACCCCCACCAGAGGAAACACCCACTCCATATCCACCCTATCTGATCCTTTCAACATTCAGTAGGTTTTAATGAGATCCCCATATGTTCTTCTAAATTCCAATGAGTACAAGCCTAAAGCTGCCAAGTGCTCATCAAACATTAACTCCTTCATTCCTGGAATCATCCTCTGGAACCTCCTCTCTACTCTCTCCAATGACGATACATCCTTCCCGGAATAAGGGGCCCAAAACTGTTGACAACACTCCCAAGCGTGGCCTTACTAGTGTCATAAAAGCTTCAGCATTTTCTCCTCGTTTTTCTATTCTATTCCAGTTGAAATAAGTGCCAACATTGCATTTGCTTTCTTTACCACAGATTCAGCATGTAAATTAACCTCTGAGAATCTTGTACGAGGACCTCTAAGGCTCTCTGTACCTCTGATGTTTGAACTTTCTCCCCATTCAGATAGTAGTTTGCACTATTGTTCCTTTTACCAAAATGCGTTATCATATATTTCCCAACCCTTTATTCCATCTGTCACTTTTTGCCCATTCTTCCAATTTCTCTTGAGTCCTGCTGCAATCACATTGTTTCCTCAGCACTACCTATCCCTCCACCAATCTTCATATCATCCGAAAACTTTGCCACAAAACCAATTCCATGATCTGAATCATTGACAAAGAATATGAAAAGTTACAACCCCTGACAAACAACACTAGTCACTGGCAGCCAACCGGAAAAGGCCCCTTTTATTCCCACTCACTGCTTCCTGCCTGTCAGCCATTATGCTATCCATGCCAGTATCTTTCTTGTATTGCCATAGATTGTATCTTGTTAAGCAGCTTCATGTGTGGCACCTTATCAGATGCTTTCTGAAAATCCAAGTAAATGACATCCACTGCCTCTTCTTTGTCCACCCCGCTTGTTATCTCCTCAAAGAACTCTAACAGATTTGTCAGGCAAGATTTCCCTTTACATAAACCATGCTGACTTTGACTTATTTTATCATTAATCTCCAAGTACCCCGAAACTTCGTCCTTAATAATGAACTCCAACACTTTCCCAACCACTGAGGTTAGGCTAATAGGCCTATAATTCCCTCTCTTTTGTCTTCCTCCCTTATTAAAGAAAAGAGTAACATTTCCAAATCTCCAGTCCTCTGGGACCATGCTAGAATCTAGAGATTCTTCAAAGATCATGACCAATGCATCTGTTATCTCTTCAGCAACCTCTCTCAGGAATCTGGGATGTAGTCCATCTGGTCAAGATGATTTATCCACCTTAAGCCCTTTGAGTTTGCCTGCACTTTTTCCTTTCTAATAGCAGTGGCACTTACTCCTGCTCCCTGACACTCAAAGACCTCTGGCATACAGCTGGTGTCTTCCACAGTAAACACTGAAGCAAAGTACTGATTAAGTTCATTTGTCAGTTCTTTGTCCCCCATTACTACCACACCAGCATCATTTTCCAGTGGTCTAATATCAACTCTCACCTCCCTTTTAGTCTTATATAACTGAAAAAACTTTTAGTATCCTACTTATATTATCAGCTGGTTTGCCCACATCTTTTCCCCTCTTACGGTTTTTTTAGTTGCCTTTTGTTGGATTTTAAAAGCTTCCCAATCATCCAACTTCCCACTCACTTTTGCTACCTTATATACCCTTTCCTCGGCTTTTAAGCAATCCTCAACTTCCCTTATCAGCCACGGTTGCCTACCCCTGCCATTTGAGAACATAATCTTCTGTGGGACGTTTTCTATCCTGCACCTGGTGAACTGTTTCCAGAGACATCACTTACTTTTGCTCTGCAGTCATCCCCACCAGTATCCCCTCCAATGCCCCTGGGCAAGCTCCTCTCTCATGCCTCTGTAATTCCCTTTATTCCATTGTGATACTGATACATGTGACTTATGCTTCTCCCACTCAAACTGCAGTACGAATTCAATCATATTATGATCACTTCCTTATGAGATTTCCTTTACATTAAGCTCACTAATAAAATCTGGGTTATTACACAACAGCCAATCTAAGATGGCCTTTCCCCGAGTAGGCTCAAGCACAAGCTGCTCTAAAAAGCCATCTTGTAGGCATTCAACAAATTCCCCCTCTTACAATCCGACATCAACTTGATTTTCCCAATCCTCTTGCATATTGAAGTCCCAAATTACAATTGTGTCAGTACCCTTATTAAATGCCTTTTCTGGCTCCCTTTGGAATCTCAACCCCACATCTTGGTTACTATTTGGAACCAATGATGGTTTTTTTTAACCTTGCGATTTCTTAACTCCACCAACCCTAACCCTAACCCTATGTCACCTCTTTCTGAAGATTTAATTCCATCTCTTACCAATACAGCCACGCCACTGCCTAGGCCTTCCTGCCTGTCCTTTCAATACAAAGTATATCTTTTGACATTAAACTCCCAACATTGGCCTTCTTTCAGCCACGACTCAGTGATGCCCACAATATCATGAAGGAAGTGCAAGACAGATATATTCCAAATAAGAAATTTTTGAACGGAAGGACACAACTGTGGCTGACAAGCGAAATCAGAGCCAAAGTAAAGCAAAAGAGAGGGTCTACAAGGAAGTCAAAGATAGTGGATTGGGAAGCTTTTAAAAGCTTGCAGAAAGGAAACTCAGAGGGTCATTAGGAAGGAAAAGATAAATTATGAAAGGAAGCTGGTGACTTATATCAAAGAAGATACTAAAAGTTTTTTTAAGTATATAAAGGGTAAAAGAGAGTCGAGGACTAATACAAAATGCTGCTGGAGATATTGTATGAGAAACGCAGAGACGGCAGAGGAACTGAATGTGTATTTTTGCATCAGTCTTCACAGTGGAAGACATCTGCAGTATACTGGACATTCAAGAGTGTCAGGGAAGTGAAGTAAGTGCAGTGAAAATTACGACTGAAACTGAGCAGGGATGTGATGTTGAGGCTCAGGAAACTTAATGGTCTGAAGGTGGATAAATCTCCTGGACCTGATGGAATGCACCTTCGGGTTCTGAAGGAAGTAGCTGGAGAATGGTGGAGCAGACTCGATGGACCAAATGGCCTACTTCTGCTCCTATATCTTATGGTCCTATGGTCATAACGACCAATCTGATTGTGCCACGGGTTCATACTCCTTATTCCAAATGGTACGTGTATTTAAATACAATACCTTCAGTCTTGCATTCTTTACCCTTTTGAGTTTTGCTTCTGTGGAACAACTAAGCACTTCCCTTCATCTGCAGTTGTACCCAATCATTGGTTTGTCCTTCCTTACATTCATATTACATATTATGTCATCTAGTTGTAAACCTGCTGGCTCATCCTCAACTCTATCATACTAGTTCCCATCCCCCTGCCATATTAGTTTAAACCACCCCAAACAGCTCTAGTAAACCTGCCCGAAAGGATATTGGTCCCCCTCGGATTCAAGTCCAGAAATCTGAATCCCTGCCCCCTGCTCCAATTCTTCAGCCGCACAGTTATCCACCACCTCATTCTATTTCTATTCTCACTGTCGTATGGCACAGGCAGCAATCCTGAGATTACTACCCTTGAGGTCCTGCTCTCTCAGCTTCCTTCCTAACTCCCTACATTCTGTTTTCAGGACCTCCTCCCTTTTTCTACCTATGTTGTTAATACCAATATGTACCACGACACCTGACTGCTCACCCTCCCTTTCAGGATATTGTGGACATGTTCAATAACATCATGGATCCTGGCACCTAGGTGGTAAACTACCAACCATGTTTCCTTTTTGCATCCACAGAATCGCCTATCTGTACCCCTAACTATAGAGTCCCCATTACTGCTGTCGTCCCCTTCAGTTTCCTGCCTTCCTGAGCCACAGGGCCAGACTCAGTGCCAGAGGCGTGGCCACTGTTGCTTCCCCCAGTAGGTTGTTTTTGCCTACACCCCCCCCCCCCAAAGTACTCAAAATGAAGTACTTATTGTTGAGTGGGACAGCCACAGGGGTGCTCTTCACCATCTGATGTTCTCCTTTCCCTCTCCTGACAGTCACCCACTTATCTGTCTCCTGTACCTTCCGATAGCTCCTGTCTGTCACTACTCCACTTTCACTAATAAGCTGAAGGTCATCGAGCTGCAGCTCCAGTTCCCTAACATGGTCTCTAAGGAGCTGCATCTCGATGCACCTGGTGCAGACGTGGCCATTGGGGACGCTGGTAGTCTCATGAAAATCCCACATCTGACACGCAGAAGAGAACACTGGCTCTGTAGACATACCCTCTATTCTCTCAAAAGTTTATTCAAAAAACAAGAAATGAAGAATGACATCTTTACCATGGATGTGCAATGCCTGAACAAAGACATCTTCATCGGGCCATACAAAGCACTGACAAGGACATCTTTACTGTGGACATGCAATGCCTCAACAAAGACATCTTCACCGAGTCGTACAATGCACTGACATTGACACCTTCATCAAGCTGTACCATGCACTGATATTGACATCTTCACTGGGTCGTACAATACACTGACAAGGACATCGTTACCATGGCTGTACAATGTATTGCCAAGGACATCTTCACCAGGTCGTACAATGCCTTAACAAGGACATCTTCACGGGTCGTTTAATGCATTGTCAAGTACATCGTCACAGGTCGTACAATGTACTGACAAGGAAATCTTCACCGGGTCGCAAGGACACCTTCACCCGTCCATGCAATGCACTGTCAAGGGAATTTATGACTGCTTTTGGCCCTCCTAACTACCCGCGTTTGTTTCTGCTAATTTCAAGGTCTCTGTCTGATATCAACTATCGGTCTGTGCTCTCCTGCACTGGAACAATGAAGCCCAATGCAAGCTTGATGCACCTCATTTTCCATAAGTTTCCTTTGCCGTGGTCGGTGTCAGTTACCGAATTCCCATCTTGCACCAATCCAATTTTACTGTCCTGCATCCTGCCACATTTCTTCTGTACATTTTCCTGAGAACATCTGTTCCCAATTTATGCTTCTCAAGTTCCTGCCTGATAGCCTCATATTTCCCCTTACTGCAATTAAACGCTTTCCTAACTTGTCTGTTCCTATCCCTCTCCAGTGCTATGGTAAAGGAGATAGAATTGTGATCACACAATATGAATGTAGGACGAAACTGGAACACAATGGGGTCACAGGAAATATGTGCAGTTGGTGCTTCTGTGACTCTGCTCCAGCCTCCAGAGCCCAATCCTGACCTCTGAGGCTGTCTGTGTCGAGTTTCCATGTTCTCCCTTTGAAAATGTGGTTTCGTCCCACATCACAGAGGTGAGGGTGGTGGGTTAATTAGCCGCCGTAAATCACCACCCCCCACCCACACTGCGGCCAGGATCTGGGGGTAGTGGATTGGAAGTATGGGGTGGTTAGGTAACGTAAACACTAATGAGGAGTGGGATTGCTCTATGAGCCACTATAGACTCAAAATAATCTCCTTGCATTGGGTCCTGGTCCAAAATATTGACTGTTTATTTCCCTTCATAGATGCTGGCCTACTGAGTTCCTGCAATATTTTGTGCGTGCTGCTGAAGGTTTCCAGAATCTGTAGAATCTCTTTTGATTGTGTCCTTCTGTTGGGTGTACTCAGCCCTGACCTTGGGTTCACAACCTTCGGCTCAGATACTCAGACCAAACCCCTCTCCCCCGTCATGGGTCCACATCCTGTGTGTTACCTGTCCTCAGCCCAGAGCCCCAGACGTACCACCACCCACATCCTCAGGCCATACCATCCTAATCCTGGGTCCATACTACCAGACATGCCAACCCCCCACCCATCAGACAAGACCATTCTACCCCTGGATCCACACCCTTGGATGTTCTCCTGGTCAGCCCCCTTTGGCCGAGACGCTGAGGTGCCTGAACCTTGTCCTGTGAACTTTGGATTTATTTTCTGTCTTGCTGTGCCTGATATTTGCGGACCCTGTTTTACTCTGATTTTCCGTGCTCCCACACTGCCATGACCTCCTGCCCCGGGTACTTGCTGACTTTCGTTTGGTTGATCAGCGATGAAGATGATGCCCTGTATGGAAAGGTTTGCTGGGACCAGTGGCGGGCAGAGAGTCTGGCTGACCTGCTGAGCAGCCTGCAGGAGAGCAGCATCGCTGGAGATTTCTTCATCGATTGTCTGAAGGTAGGAGGGGCTCTGCTGCCCGGACAGTCTCAAATGTTAGAAACAGAGGTTGGAGTTAGCTGGCTGCACCTGACACAGAATGGTGCCACAGATCAGGAGGCAGATATATTACCAGGCTGACTCCTGCCCCATTTGCTCCGACGCACAATTGCATCATATAGAATCAACCATAAACATACAACAGTACAGGCCCTTCAGCCAACGATGTTGTGCTGACCCATTAACCTACTCAATCTAATACTTCCCATGTGCCTATCTAAAAGTCTCTTCATGTCCCTAATGTACCTGCCTCTACCAACACCCTTGGCGGTGTGTTCCAAACACCCACCACTCTGTGTTTTAAAAAAAAACAAACAACCTACCTCCGACATCCACCCTTCCTCCTATCACCTTAAAATTATACCCCCTCGAGTTAGCCATTTACACCCCAGGAAAAACTCTCTGGCTGTCTACTTGATCTATGTCTCTTATCTGTACACCTCAATCGAGACAAATAAAGATCTTGGGGGGCGGGGGGGGGGGTTTGAAGCAGAGACAGCAATGCTCGCTGCAGAGTGGAGTCCAGCCCCGTGCCTTCACCACGAGCTCAATTCCACCCGTGTGAGCAATCAACCTGCTAACTTGTACGTCTTTGGAATGTGGGAGAAAACTGGAACACCCAGGTCACAGGGAGAACACACAAACTCTTTACAGACAGCAGTGGTTTTGGACCCATATTGCTGGCACTGAGCGCTACAATACCGTGCCGCCCTGCAAACTGCAGCATCTAGTCGGGGTGTCACCTGCATCCAGGAGAGAGCCTGGGTGTACAGCTTAGGGAAGGTGTTGCTGCTGATGTGATGTTGGGTGCGATGGGTAAGTGATGTGGGTTCACTGAATGTTTGTGTTCACTCTCCAGGGCCTGGTGAATGCAGCAGGACAGGCTGATGGCAGGTTGGCAGCAGGCCACACCAGTGACTCATCTGATCTGGAGTGTCAGCAGCAGCTTCTGATCACGGTGCAGCTTGTCGCTGTCATGTGTGAGAGAATCGGCCACTCAGTCCTTCGCAACACTGTGCAGGTAAGCACTAGGATGTTTGTCTTTGCCTCTCAAACCCCACCGCCTGGCCCCTCCATGCAGTAACCTTGACCAGTGAAGTGAGTGACGGGATATGGTGGGTGGGGTAGTGATGCGCCTCTCCAGGAGTGATGGATGTCATTGCCCCCATTGGGGAGTGCACAGAGCAGCAGCAGCTGGAAGCTGTGAATAGGTATCGCATTATGCACAGACCAGAGCTCAGCCCAACCTCTGATCCCATTACGGCTTTTGAGCAGATTTGATTTAAAGATGAGTTCCTAGTTTAGGCAATTATTTACTGATTACGGCTCCACCTTCAGTACTATAATAGTCATAGTAGTCATAGTCATACTTTATTGATCCCGAGGGAAATTGGTTTTCGTTACAGTTGCACCATAAGTAATTAAGTAGTAATAAAACCATAAATAATTAAAAGGTAATATGTAATTTATGCCAGGAAATAAGTCCAGGACCAGCCTATTGGCTCAGGGTGTCTGACCCTCCAATGGAGGAGTTGTAAAGTTTGATGGCCACAGGCAGGAATGACTTCCTATGACGCTCTGTGTTGCAACTCGGTGGAATGAGTCTCTGGCTGAATGTACTCCTGTGCCCAACCAGTACATCATGTAGTGGATAGGAGACATTGTCCAAGATGGCATGCAACTTGGACAGCATCCTCTTTTCAGACACCACTGTGAGAGAGTCCAGTTCCATCCCCACAACATCACTGGCCTTACGAATGAGTTTGTTGATTCTGTTGGTGTCTGCTACCCTCAGCCTGCTGCCCCACACAACAGCAAACATGATAACACTGGCCACCACAGACTCGTAGAACATCCTCAGCATCGTCCGGCAGATGTTAAAGGACCTCAGTCTCCTCAGGAAATAGAGACGGCTCTGACCCTTCTTGTAGCCAGCCTCAGTGTTCTTTGACCAGTCCAGTTTATTGTCAATTCGTATCCCCAGGTATTTGTAATCCTCCACCATGTCCATACTGACCCCCTGGATGGAAACAGGGGTCACCGGTACCTTAGCTCTCCTCAGGTCTACCACCAGCTCCTTAAGTCTTTTTCACATTAAGCTACAGATAATTCTGCTCACACCATGTGACAAAGTTTCCTACCGTAGCCCTGTACTCAGCCTCATCTCCCTTGCTGATGCATCCAACTATGGCAGAGTCATCTTCTGAAGATGACAAGACTCTGTGCAGTAGTTGAAGTCCGAGGTGTAAATGGTGAAGAGAAAGGGAGACAAGACAGTCCCTTGTGGAGCCCCAGTGCTGCTGATCACTCTGTCAGACACACAGTGTTGCAAGCACGCGTACTGTGATCTGCCAGTCAGGTAATCAAGAATCCATGATACCAGGAAAGCATCCACCTGCATCGCTGTCAGCTTCTCCCCCAGCAGAGCAGGGCAGATGGTGTTGAACGCACTGGAGAAGTCAAAAAACATGACCCTCGCAGTGCTCGCTGGCTTGTCCAGGTGGGCGTAGACACGGTTCAGCAGGTAGACGATGGCATCCTCAACTCCTAGTCGGGGCTGGTAGGCGAACTGGAGGGGATCTAAGTGTGGCCTGACCATAGGCCGGAGCAGCTCCAGAACAAGTCTCTCCAGGGTCTTCATGATGTGGGAGGTCAATGCCACCGGTTTGTAGTCATTGAGGCCGCTGGGGCGCGGCGTCTTCGGCACAGGGACGAGGCAGGACGTCTTCCACAGCACAGGAATTCCAAGTAAATTACGGATGCTGAGAATCAACACCTCCCTCTGCAGCTAGATCTTTGACTTCCTGACCAACAGACTACAATCAGTAAAGATAGGCGGCAGTACCTCTGCCACGGATATTCTACAAACATTGGAGCTCCACAAGGCTGTGTCACCAGTCCCCTCAACTCCCTGTACACTCATAATAACATCACTGCAGTGGGCTGTACCTCAAATAATGATGAGTTGGAGTACAGGAAGGAGATAAAGAGCTCAGTGACATGGTATCCTGACAACAAGCTTTCCCTCATTGATTTAACTTTATTACTTACATCCTTCATATACATGAGGAGCAAAAAATATTTATGTTACGTCTTCATCCAAATCTGCAATGTGCAATTTATAGTAATTTATAATAAGTATTATGTACAACAGGACAGTCAATATAACATAGAAATACAGGTGTGTCAGCATGAGTTAATCAGTCTGATGGCCTGGTGGAAGAAGCTGTCCCAGGGACTGTTGCTCCTGGCTTTTATGCTGCGGTACCGTCTCCCAGATGGTAGCAACTGGAACAGTTTGTGGTTGGGGTGACTTGGGTCCCCAATGATCCTTCGGGCCCTTTTTACACACCTGTCTTTGTAGATGTCCTGAATAGTGGGAAGTTCAGAATCAGGTGTATTATCACCGGCATGTGAAGTGAAATTTGTTAACTTAGCAGCAGCAGTTCAATGCAGTACATAATCTAGCAGAAAGCGAGAAAAAAATAATAATAAATAAAATAAAACATAATAAATAAACAAGTATATTGAATAGATTTTATAAAATGTGCAAAACCAGAAATACTGTATATTAAAAAAGTGAGGTAGTGTCCAAAGCTTCAATGTCTATTTAGTTCACATCTACAGATGTGCTGGGCTGTCCGCACCATTCTCTGCAGAGTCCTGTGACTGAGGGAAGTACAGTTCCCATACCAGGCTGTGATGCAGCTAGTCAGGATGCTCTCAATTGTGCCCCTATAGAAAGTTCTTCGGATTTGGGGCCCACACCAAACTTCTTCAACTGTCTGAGGTGAAAGAGCCACTGTTGTGCTTTTTTCACCACCCAGCTGGTGTGTACAGACCATGTGAGATCCTCAGTGAAGTTTATGCCGAGGAACTTAAAGCTGTTCACCCTGTCAACCCCAGATCCATTGATGTCAATAGGGGCTAGCCTGTCTCCATTCCTCTTGTAATCCACAACTAGCTCCTTCGTTTTTGCGACACTGAGGGATAGGTTGTTTTCTTGATACCACTGTGTCAGGGTGATGACTTCTTGTCTGTTGAGCTTTGATCAGTAACCAATCTAGATATTGGAATTTTGAGAGGAGCAGATTTTACTCAAGGAGTGCTGCAAGGAGACACTCTGGCACCCTACATCTTTATAATCGTCCTTGATTACGCTCTGCGTCAAGCTACCAAAGATCATGACAAGCTTGGTTTTACCACAAAACCAGGGCAAACCAAAAGGGTCAGACCAGTTACGCTCACAGATCTCGATTTTGCAGATGACATAATCCTGCTCTCTGACCAGATGGAGGAAGCACAGCAGCTACTGACAAAGGTGGAAATTGAGTGCAATGAAGTTGGACTTCACCTAAACACTTAAAAGACAGAGTACATGGCGTTTAACTGCGACAAAGGTACTCTCAAGACCGTAAAAAATGATACCATTAAGAAAGTCTTTGACTACAAGTACCTCGGGTCAAGAATGATGAGTTCGGAGAAGGACATAAAGATACGGAAGGCGCTGGCGTGGAGGGCTATGAATGACATGAAGGAAATCTGGAAGTCGAACCTGACCAGAGGGCTTAAAAAGAGGATCTTCATAGCAGTCATAGAGTCCATTCTCACGTACAGACGTGTGACGTGGACACTCACCAAGACTATGCAGATGGTTGCTATACACCAATGCTCCGGTTGGCTCTTGACGTCAGTTGGCAGCAGCACATGACGAATGTCGAGCTCTATGACAGCCTACCGATGCTCACCACTAAAATCGAGGCGAGAAGACTGCAACTAGCGGGGCACTGTCTACGCCACCCCGAGCTACCTGCCAGCCTAGTCATCATATGGGAGCCCAAGCACGGGAGGATGAACCCTGGGCGCCCTCCCAGGACTATGGTCAACATGCTCCTAGAAGACAGCGGCACGGCTAATGTAGATGAACTGAACACACTGATGAGGGAGAGGGAGAAGTGGAGAGTCCATCATTGTGCCCGACGCCGGCCCCCTAGGCCTGAGTCGACGTAGTAGTCATAGTCATACTTTATTGATCCCAAGGGAAATTGATTTTCGTTACAGTTGCACCATAAGTAATTAAATAGTAATAAAATCATAAATAATTAAATAGTGATATGTAAATTATGCCAGGAAATAAGTCCAGGACCAGCCTATTGGCTCAGGGTGTCTGACCCTCCAAGGGAGGAGTTGTAAAGTTTGATGGCTACAGGCAGGAATGACTTCCTATGACACTGTATCGCATCTCGGTGGAATGAGTCTCTGGCTGAATGTACTCCTGTGCCCACCCAGTACGTTATGTAGTGGATGGGAAACATTGACCAAGATGGCATGCAACTTAGACAGCATCCTCTTTTCAGACACCACTGTGAGAGAGTCCAGTTCCATCCCCACAACATCACTGGCCGTATGAATGAGCTTGTTGATTCTGTTGGTGTCTGCTACCTTCAGCCTGCTACCCCAGCACACAACAGCAAACATGATAACGCTGGCCACCACAGACTCGTAGAACATTCTCAGCATCGTCTGGCAGATGTTAAAGGACCTCAGTCTCCTCAGGAAATAGAGATGGCTCTGACCCTTCTTGTAGCCAGCCTCAGTGTTCTTAGACCAGTCCAGTTTATTGTCAATTCGTATCCCCAGGTATTTGTAATCTTCCACCATGTCCACACTGACCCCCTGCATGGAAACAGGGGTCACCGGTACCTTAGCTCTCCTCAGGTCTACCACCAGCTCCTTAGTCTTTTTCACATTAAGCTGCAGATAATTCTGCTCACACCATGTGACAAAGTTTCCTACCGTAGCCCTGTACTCAGCCTCATCTCCCTTGCTGATGCATCCAATTATGGCAGAGGCATCCAAGAAAACTTCTGTAGTAGTAGGATTTTACTCAGGTTCACTGGCCGAGAAAATAAAGGAACAGCAGATTGCAACAGCATTTATAGAGCTTTGAACAGCGACCAATCAGCACTTGGGATTGATTAGTAAGGGAAAATTAAAGGACGGCAGGGGCAAGCACAGTGGCTGTTGTCTGAGAGGACAGAGTTGGAGTGGTGATCTTGAGCCTTTAACTCTTCAAGGCTTCAGCTTCCACGACCTTCCCAGCAAGGCCTGCTGATGAATCACACAGTGTTAATTCAAGAAGTCGGGAAGATCAGAGTCATGACGGCACAGTGCTGTAAAACCAACGCGCACACCGCGCATTGCTGGGGCCCCATCAGTAGTGATTGCCACCAGTTTATGAATGGGGATGTCATTTTCACAGACATTTTTTAAACTCATTGTAAATATCCTCACCTCTTGTTCTCTCCTTTAAGTGCAAAAGAGTGAAGAAGTCCTCCTTTGTTGTAAAATCCTGGAAAGCCATTCTGACAAATACAACAAGCTGAGCTGTTTGCATTACATCCAGGGATTCATCGAACTGTAGTGAAAAATATTCACAAAGTGACAAGTCCTTTAACACTTGTCGATCCACATCCTCTGACAGTGACTCCACCCTCCTTGTCACTGCTGCAGGACCAAGTGGTATATTACATATTGAGGTTTTGATGTTGTTTTTGTTTTTAAAGTTATTAAAAAATGGGAGGGAGGAGAAGATGGCAGCGCGACGCAGCTCGCAGCAGCCACTCCGGTGGTGATGTCTGTTATTTGTCAAGTAGGGTGTCGTGCACAATCCTGATTTGATAGAGATGGATGTGAGAAAACGAAGGAACATCTGGTGAAACTTCTGAAATGCCTGCTTCGCTGCTGCTGCTACTGTGTGGTCCAGAATCTCCGGAGGAGGAGGCCCCGAGTCCTCGGCTTTGCCTGCTGCTTGGCGGCCGGGGTGGGGTCGAAGCGCTCGGCAGAGGATGGTGCTTGGAGAGGCTGTGTCGGAGGGGCTGGTCGGAGGCTCGAAGTTTTCAGACAGACTCAGAGTCCGCTGTGGTCAGGTGCTTCCAATGGTGCTGCAACGGCGAGTTGGCAGTGCTTGGAGGTTCATGGCAGGGAGAGTTTCTCCCTTCTGCCGCCTGCATGGGATGATGAGTCTATCGGGACTTTGAGACTTTCTTTTAACGTGCCCATGGTCTGCTCTTTATCAAATTACAGTATTGCTTTGCACTGTTGTAACTATATGTTATAATTATGTGGTTTTGTCAGTTTTAGTCTTGGATTTGCCCTGTGTTTTCTTGTGATATCATTCTGGAGGAACATTGTATCATTTTTTAATGCATGCATTTCTAAATGACAATAAACGAGGACTGAGTGTCCTCATAATCTAATCTAATCTAAAACAATCTCTGCGGTAATGGCCATTGCTTCCTTGAATAAATTGCCATCTGTAAAAGGCTTCTTGTGTTTAGCCAAAAGGTGACTTACATGAAATGATGCTTCAATAGCAGCCCTATTTTGAGCAGCATGTTTTGTGAAAAACGATTGCTGGGCCTTCAACCCCAATTTCAGCTCAACTTTCCTGGCATGGATTGTGCTCTTTGGGGGGTAGGTGTCTTTAAATTTCTGGTAGTTGGTGTTGTGGTGCTGCTCCAGATTCCCTCTTTTAGTCAGTGCTTGTGTTTGGTGGCACAACATACATACACACGTGTCTTTCACCAAGGTAAATAGAAATTCCTCTTCCCATTCTGGATGAAATTTGTACGTTTCGCCTTCTTTTGTGGAGCCTCCGCCATGCTAGCTAGCGATTTTGCAGGATATCACCAGCGGGTGCTGTATATTGGTGTTTGCGACAGTCTGTACTCTTATCTAATCTAATTGGTCACTTTGATGCAGCACAAGCTACGCTGAAAAAATACAACAGCTAAATCAAAAGAGAGAGAGGGTGGCTAACTTTTCAGTAAAAACTAAAATTAATGCTAATTACTAAATGCTAAACATGAATTCACACTGTCAAAGGCAAAAAGTTCGAAAGAAAGAAAGAGCAGTACAACTGATCAAACTTTTGCTTAACTGACGTAATATAAATAGCAGCATAATAGAGTCAAAACAGATTAAAGTTGATCAAAGTTTAGTTAAGTCATGAATGCATAAGTGAGTCATTTTTACCCACACGTGTTGTTTTCTTTCGCCATTGGACAGTTTGCCCATTGGTTCGTTTATGTTTAAGATAAACAAGGCTCTCCCATGCTCGGTGGAAATTTGACAGACAGCGGCAATAGTCACGATGTCAGCATACATGTGATGCACGACGCTGGACAGTGGAAAAAGAAACACAATAACCAGGGAAAGCAACGGAGTGTAGGTTAAAAACGACTCACTTATGTGCTCTAGGGGTAAAATTTGCTTTTGCATCAAAAGGTTGATCAGGCATAATGTATTTGTGTATTTATTGTACATTTTTTTTCGGGATCTACTGGGAAAGTCTCAAAGTTCAACCAGTCGATTGCGATCGACTGGTTGGCAACCACTACTGTAAAAGGACTAGATGGTATAGAGTTTGTCAAACGTGTCCAGGGAAGTTTCCTTCATCAGTGCATAGAAGTCCCAATGACAGGGTGTGCGATACTAGATCTGCTATTAGGGAATGAGAAAGGGCAGGTGACAGAAGTTTGTGTGGGTGACCACTTTGCATCCAGTCACCACAATGCCACTAGTTTCAAAGTAAATATGCAAAGAGGTAGGTCTGGTTCGCAGGTTGAGATTCTAAATTGGAGAAAGGCGAAATTTGATGTTATCAGAAATGATCTGGCAAGTGTGGATTGGGACAGGATGTTTTCTGACAAAGGTGTGCTTGGAAAGTGGGAGGCTTGGAAAATGAAAAGGAAATTCTGAGAGCACAAAGCATGTATGTGCCTGTCAGAACAAAAGGTAAAGGTAACAAGTTTTGAGATCCTTGGTTTTCAAGAGATACTGATGCCCTGGTTAAGAGAAAAAAGAAGGTGCATAACAGGTATAGGCAAGTAGGAACAAATGAGGTGTTTATGGAGTACAAGAAATGCAAGAGAACGCTTAAAGAAATCAGGAGGCTAAAGAAGCCATGAGGTTGCTCTAGCAGACTAAGTGAAGGAGAATCGTAAGGGATTCTGCAGGTATGGATAAAATTGGTCCTCTGGAAGACCAGAATGGTAGTTCATGTGTTGAGCCAAAACAGATGGAGGAGTTCTTAAATTCATTGTTTGCATCTGTATTTACTCAAGAGACAGAGTGAGGCAAAGTGGCATCAATTTTCATGGACCCTGTACAGATTACAGAGGAAGAGCTGGATAAATCTTCAGTGCCTGACAAGGTGTTCCCATGGACCCTAGGGGAGGCAAGTGCAGAAATTGTCAGGGCCACAGCAGAGTTATTTAAATCATCCTTAGCGATAGGAGAGGTACCAGAGGATTGGAGGATAGCCAATGTTATTCCGCTATTTAAAAAGGCTCTAAACAGAAACCAGGAAATTATAGACCAGTGAGTCTGACATCGGTTGTGGGAAAGTTACTGGAAGGTATTCTAAGGGACCAGATATGTAAGTATTTGAATAGACATGGACTGATTAAGGATAGTCAGCCGGGCTTCGTGTGCGGTAGGTCATGTTTAATCAATCTTGTAGAGATTTTCAAGGAAAGCTACCAGGAAAGTGGACAAGGGCAAGGCAGTGGATTTTGTGTACGTGGAGTGTGATGAAGCATTTGTCAAGATCCTGCACTGGAGGCTGGTCAGGAAGGTTCAGTCACTCAGCATTCAGGATGAGGTAGTAAATTGGATTAGACATTGGCTTTATGTGAGAAGCCAGAGTGGCAGTAGAGGGTTGCCTCTCTGACTGGAGGCCTGTGACTAGTGGTGTGCCACAGGGATCAGTGCTGGGTACTTCGTTGTTTGTCATCTATATCAGTGATCTGGAAGATAATGTGATTAACTGGATCAGAAAATTTGCAGATGACAGCAAGATTGGGGTGTAGTGGACAGTGGGGAAGGCTATCATGGCTTGCAGAGGGATCTGCATCAGCTTTAAAAATGGGCTGAAAAGTGGCAGATAGAACTTAATGTAAGATTAGTGTGAGAGGGTACAGAGGAGTGTGGTAGAACAAAGAGATAAGACATAGGAGCAATATTAGGCCATTCAGCCCATTGAGTCTGCTCCACCATTCTATCATGGCTGATCCCGAATCCCACTCAACCCCATACACCTGCCTTCTCGCCATATCCTTTGATGCCCTGACCGATCAGGAAATGATCAACTTCCATCTTAAATATACCCACGGACTTGGCCTGCATCACAGTCTGTGGCAGAGCATTCCACAGATTTACTGCTCTCTGGCTGAAAAAGAAGTCCTCCTTATATCTGATCTGTAAGGTCGCCCCTCAATTTTGAGGCTGCGCCCTCTAGTTCTGGATACTCACCATAGGAAACATCCTCTCCACATCCACTCTATCTAGTCCTTTCAACATTCGGTAGCTTTCAATGAGATCCTCTTCCCCCTCCCCCCCCCCAGCTTTCTTCTAAATACCAGTGAGTACAGGCCCAAAGCTGCCAAATGCTCCTCATATGTTAACCCCTTCATTCCTGGAATCATCACCTCCTGAGATATGGGACCCAAAACTGTTGACAATACTCCAAATATGGCCTGATTACCGTCTTATAGAGGCTCAGCATTATCTCCTTGTTTTTATATTATATTCTTTTGAATATTGTGGATCTGAGAATACAGGTCCATAGTTCATTGAAAGTGGTGTCACAGGTCATAAAGAAAACTTTTGGCACATTGGCCTTCATAAATCAGTGTATTGAGTACAGGAGATTGGATGTTATGTTGAAGTTGTACAAGACATTGATGAGGCCTGATTTGGAGTATTGTGTGCAGTTTTGGTCACCTGCCTATAAGAAAGATGTAAATAAGGTTGAAAGAATGCAGAGAGGATTTACAAGGATGTTGCCAGGTCTGGGGGACCTGAGTTATAAGGAAAGATTAAAGTTAGGACTGTATACTTTAGAAGGTAGAAGACTGAGGGGAGATTTAATAGAGGTATACATAATTATGAGGGGTCTAGATAGGGTAAATGCAGGCAGTTTTTTTTCCACTGAGGTTGGGTGCGATTACAACTAGAGGTCATGGGTTAAGGGTGAAAGGTGAGAACTTTAAGGTGAACGTGAGGGGAAACCTCTTCACTCAGAGGGTCATCAGAGTGTGGAGTGTGCAGCCAGCACAAGTGGTCATGCGAACTGGATTTCAATGTTTAAGGGAGGTTTGGATAGTGGGGGTAAGGAGGACGATGGACATGATTCAGGTTTTTGGGAATAGGCTGTTTAAATGGTTGCTGGCATGGAATAGATGGGAAGAAGGGCTTGTTTCTATGTTGTACTTCTTTGTGACTCAATGACTAAATGTGAACAGAACAATAGAGCTAATAGTTGACTTCAGGAAGGGGCACAGTGAACATTCTCCTGTCTACATCAGTGGTTCTGCGGTTGAGATCTTTAAGTTCCTAAACTTAGAAACATAGAAAACCTACAGCACAATACCGGCCCTTCGGCCCACAATGCTTGCTGAGCATCTATTTACTTTAGAAGTTACCGAGGGTTACCCATAGCCCTCTATTTTTGTACCTATCCAGGAGTCTCTTAAAAGACCCTATTGTATCTGCCTCCACCACCGTCACCGGCAGTCCATTCCAGGCACTCACCATTCTCTGCGTAAAAAAACCTTACCCCTGACATATCCTCTGTTCCTACTTCCAAGCACCTTAAAACTGTGCCCTCTCGTGTTAGCCATTTCAGCCCTGGGAAAAAGCCTCTGACTATCCACACAATCAATCCCTCTCATCATCTTATACACCTCTATCAGGTCACCTCTCATCCTCTGCCACTCCAAGGAGAAAAGGCCGAGTTCACTCAACCTGTCTTCATAAGGCATGCTCCTCAATCCAGGCAACATCCTTGTGAATCTCCTCTGCACCCTCTCTATAGTTTCTGCATCCTTCCTGTAGTGAGGCGACCAGAACTGAGCACAGTACTCCAATTGGGGTCTGACCAGGGTCCTATATAGCTGTAACATTACCTCTCGGCTCCTAAACTCAATCCCACGGTTGAAGAAGGCCAATACCCCGTATGTCGCCTTATTCGCACAGTCAACCTGCATAGCAGCTTTGAATGTCCTATGGACTCGGACCCCAAGATCCCTCTGATCCTCCAGACTGCCAAGAGTCTTACCATTAATACTATATATTCTGCCATCATATTTGGCCTACCAAAATGAACTACCTCACACTTATCTGGGTTCAACTCCATCTGCCACTTCTCAGCCCAGTTTTGCATCTTATCAATGTCCCGCTGTAACCTCTGACAGCCCTCCACACTATCCACAACACCCCCAACCTTTGTGTCATCAGCAAATTTACTAACCCATCCCGCCACTTCCTCATCTAGGTCATTTATAAAAATCACGAAGAGAAGGGGACCCAGAACAGATCCCTGAGGCACACCACTGGTCACCAACCTCTATGTAGAATATGACCCGTGTACAACCACTCTTTGCCTTCTGTGGGCAAGCCAGTTCTGGATCCACAAAGTAAGGTCCCCTTAGATCCGGTGCCTCCTTACTTTCTCAATAAGCCTTGCATGGGGTACCTTATCAAATGCCTTGCTGAAATCCATATACACTACATCTACTGCTCTACCTTCATCAATGTGTTTAGTCACATCCTCAAAAAATTCATTCAGGCTCGTAAGGCATGACCTGCCTTTGACAAAGCCATGCTGACTGTTCCTAATTGTATTATGCCTCTCCAAATGTTTCTAAATCCTGCCTCTCAGGATCTTCTCCATCAACTTACCAACCACTGAAGTAAGGCTCACTGGTTTATAATTTCCTGCGCTACCACTACTCCTGTCCTTGAATAAGGGAACAACATCCGCAACCCTCCAATACTCCGGAACCTCTCCCGTCCCCATTGATGATGCAAAGATCATCGCCAGAGGCTCAGCAATCTCCTCCCTCGCCTCCCACAGTAGCCTGGGGTATATCTCGTCCGGTGCTGGTGACTTATCTAACTTGATGCTTTCCAAAAGCTCCAGCGCATACTCTTTTTTTAATGTCCATATGCTCAAGCTTTTCAGTCCGCTGTAAGTCATCCTTACAATCGCCAAGGTCCTTTTCTATAGTGAATACTGAAGCAAAGTATTCATTAAGTACCTCTGTTGTCTCCTCCGGTTCCATACACACTTTTCCATGGTCACACTTGATTGGTCCTATTCTGTCATGTCTTATCCTCTTGCTCTTCACATACTTGTAGAATGCCTTGGGGTTTTCCTTAATCCGGCCCACCAAGGCCTTCTCATGGCCCCTTCTGGCTCTCCTAATTTCACTCTTAAGCTCCTTCCTGCTAGCCTTATAATCTTCTAGATCTCTATCATTACCTAGTTTTTTGAACCTTTCGTAAGCTCTTCTTCTTGACTAGATTTACAGCAGCCTTTGTCCACCACGGTTCCTGTACCCTACCATTCTTTCCCTGCCTATGTAGAACTCCACGCAAATATCCCCTGAGCATTTGCCACATTTCTTCCGTACATTTTCCTGAGAACATCTGTTCCCAATTTATGCTTCTCAAGTTCCTGCCTGATAGCCTCATATTTCACCTTACTGCAATTAAACACTTTCCTAACTTGTCTGTTCCTATCCCTCTCCAGTGCTATGGTAAAGGAGATAGAATTATGATCACACAATATGAATGTAGGACGAAACTGGAACACAATGGGGTCACAGGAAATATGTGCAGTTGGTGCTTCTGTGACTCTGCTCCAGCCTCCAGAGCCCAATCCTGACTTCTGACGCTGTCTGTGTCGAGTTTCCATGTTCTCCCTTTGAAAGTGTGGTTTCCCCTGGGTGCTCTGGTTTCCTCCCACCATCACAGAGGTGAGGTTGTTGGGTTAATTAGCTGCTGTAAATGACCCCCCCCCCCCACCCCGCCATGGCTAGGATCTGCTGGGATAGTGATCACTGTCTCCAAAATGCTCTCCCACTGAGAGACCTGACACCTGACCAGGTTCATTTCCCAATACCAGATCAAGTACGCCTCTCCTCTTGTAGGCTTATCTACATATTGTGTCAGGAAACCTTCCTGAACACACCGAACAAACTGCATCCCATCTAAACCCCTTGTTGTAGGGAGATGCCAATCAGTATTGGGGAAATTAAAATCTCCCATCACGACAACCCTGTTATTATTGCACCTTTGCAGAATCTGTCTCCCTATCTGCTCCTCGATGTCCCTGTTACTATTGGGTGGTCTATAAAAAACATCCAGTAGAGTTACTGACCCCTTCCTGTTCCTAACTTCCAGCCTTAGAGACTCGGTAGGCAATCCCTCCATGACCTCCTTTTCTGCAGCCGTGACACTATCTCTGATCAGCAGTACCACGCCCCCACCTCTTTTGCCTCCCTCCCTGTCCTTTCTGAAACAACTAAAACTTAGCACTCTTAAGTAACCATTCCTGCCCCTGAGCCATCCAAATCTCTGTAATGGCCACAACATCATAGATCCCAAATACTGATCCACGCTCTAAGCTCATCCGCTTTGTTCATGATACTCTTTTCATTAAAACAGACACATCTCAAACCATGGGTCTGAGCGTGTCCCTTCTCCGTCACCTGCCAATCCTCCCTCTCACACTGCCTACAAGCTTTCTCTATTTATGAGCTAACCTCTCCTTCCTCTGTCTCTTCAGTTCAGTTCCCACCCGCCAGCAATTCTAGTTTAAACTCTCCCCAATAGCCTTAGCAAACCTCCCCGCCAAGATATTGGTCCCCCTGGGATTCAAGTGTAGCCCATCCTTTCTGTACAGGTCACATCTGCCCCAAAAGAGGTCCCAATAATCCAGAAATCTGAATCCCTGCTCCCTGCCCCAATCCCTCAGCCACGCATTTATCCTCCACCTTACTGTATTCCTATACTCACTGTTATGTGACACAGGCAGTAATCTATAGCCAGAAATGCCGGCTTTGCTGCTACTGTGTGGTAACCGGAATCTCCGGAACAGAAGGCCCTGAATCCTCGGCTTTGCTTGTTTCGGCGGCCGGGGCTAGGTGGAAGGTGCTGGGCAGAGGATGGCGCTCAGGAGGCTGTATCAGAGGGTTGGTCGGAGGCTCAAAGTTTTCGGATGGACGGACTCGGTGTCGGCTGTGGTCGGCTGCTTCCAAGGCATCGGCAGTTGTCAGTGCCTTGGAGGTTTATGGCAGGGAGTTTCTCCCTTTTGCTGCCTGCTATCAGGGACTCGGGAGTCGATCGGGACTTGAGACTTTTTTTTTAGCGTGCCCATGGTCTGTTCTTTATCAAATTATGGTATTGTTTTGCACTATATGTTATAATTATGTGGTTCTGTCAGTGTTAGTCTTTGGTTTGTCTTGTTTTCTGTGATATCACTCTGGAGGAACATTGTATCATTTCTTAATGCATGTATGCATTTCTAAATGACAATAAAAGAGGACTGAGTGTTCTCATGATCTAATCCTGACATTACTGCATTTGAGATCCTGCTTCTCAGCTTCTTTCCTAACTCCCTGTAGTCTGTTTTCAGGATCTCCTACCTATGTTATTGGTACCAATATGTACCATAACCTCTGGCTGTTCACTTTCCCACTTCATGATGTCGTGGACGTGATTAGAAACATCCCGGACCCTGGCACATGGGAGGCAAACTACCATCTTTGTTTCTTTGCTTCATCCACAGAATCATTTGTCTGCCCCCCTGACTATAGAGTCCCCTATCACTACTGCCATCCTCTTCCTTTCCCTACCCTTCTGAGCCACAGGGCCAGACACTGTGCCAGAGGCGTGGCCACTGTCGCTTCCCCCAGGTAGGCTGTCCCCCTCAACAGTACTCAAACAGGAGTACTTATTGTTAAGGGGGACAGCCACAGGGGTACTCTCTAGTGTCTGACTCTCGTCCTTCTCTCTCCTGACTGTTACCCACTTATCTGTCTCCCCAGGCCCCGGTGTGACCACCTGCCTGTAGTTCCTCTCTATCACCTCCCTACTCTCCCTGACCAGACGAAGGTCATCGATCTGCATCTCCAGTTGCCTAACCTAGTCCCTGAGGAGCTGCAGCTCGACACACCTGGCACAGACGTGGCCGTCCGGGAGGCTGGGAGTCTCCCGGACATCCCACATCTGACACCCAGTACAGACACTGGCCTCACAGACGTACTCTGTATTCGTATTCTTCACAAGTAACTTACCTCGCCTTGATCCGTTATTGCCGAAGCCCTATTGAGCCAAAGCCCTCCTACTCTGACTCCCTGTACTCCAATGCCTGCTCCTCAGACGCCTGCTCTATAAAGCTGTCTTCCTTTTAAATTCTACCCGCCGATCTAACTTGCTGACGTCCACACGCCTGCACAGTCGTGCCTCGATCAAACCACAGAAGAAAAATCTCTCTCTTTTTAAATTCTTCCCGCCGGTCTAACTCGCTGACATCCACACACCTGCACAGTCATGCCTCAATTAAACATTATCGACAGGCAGTCCTAGTCCATCTATGTAGATAGCACAGTCAAGGAGGCTCATCCATGCCTGTACTTCCTCATGAGGCAAAAGAAGTCTGGAATGTTCACGTCGACCCTTCCCAATTTTATTGATTCATCATGGAGGGCATCCTATCGGGATGCATCACAGCTTGGTATGATAACTGCTCGGTACGAGACCACAAGAAACTGTAGACAGTTGTGGACACAGCTCAGCACATCATGGAATCCAGCACCCCTCACTGGACTTTCTATACATTTCTTGCTGCCTCAGTAAAACAACCATCATAATCAGAGACATCACCCACATTCTCTCTTCTTATCCCTCCAATCAGGCAGAGGATAGAAAATGCTGAAACCATGGTCCACCAGGCACAAGGACCGCCTCTACGCTGCTATTGGTTCCCTATTCTGATAAGATAGACTTTTGACCTCACAAACTACATCATTGTCTTTTCTTTATTGTATTGTATTTTCTCTGTAACTTACACTTTGTTCTACACTCTGTTATTATTTTGATTTACCTTGTTCTACCTTAATGAACCATTGTAATGAAATGATCTATGTGAACAAATATGAGTACTGTTAAAGGATTTCGGCCTGAAACATCAACTGTTTATTCCTCTCCATAGATGCTGTCGGTGTGACCTGCTGGTTTCCTCTGCCATTGTATGTATGTGTGTTACATGAACAAGTGTGCAAAGCAAACGTTTTACTTAATAATAATCCAATTGTAATACTTGGGAATCTCATACAAATTGGTCCACCAATTTAAATAAAAGGTGAATTAATTCCAGTGACAATTGCATTAATCACAGTCATCTCAATGTGATCTCAGCAGTCACATTGTATTACATTGGAGCTCAGCATCCCATAAACCATCAATTTACTGGCCATGCCACGGGGATTTAGGCTGTATTATTTTTCTGCTATGTGAACTGTTGTGTGTTTGTGTGTGTGACTTTTGGTACTGTATTTTGCACCTTGGCCCTGGAGAAATACTGCTTCATTTGGCTGTATTCATGTATGAATCAATGACAATTAAAGGTGAACTTGATGCGGTAAAGGATGAATGGTGAACAGTCGATTGGGACTTGCTGGTCATTCACAGCGGATCTGGTTATATCTGCAGGTATTGGTCACCGAACAAAGATGCTCTTGTCGGTCACTGAGTGCCTGTCAGACTGCTGGTACCATGTCTTACCGTCCGGTAAGATGTTGGCACATTTGAAAGCAGCAGCCTTCAGGGGCCAAGCAAAGGTGCACCTTTCTTTTTAAAATATGTTTTTTTATGAACATAAAACTACACTGTATTCCAAGGACAGCGGGTAGAGCAGTTTGTCTGCTGCATCAGTGATCTGTTCATTTTTTGGAGTCACCGGCTGGGGTAACGAGGGAGCCAGCGGGTGAGTCGGAGAAGGAGAAGCCAGCGTTCAGCCGGAAGTAGATGAAGCTGGCAGAAGGCCGGGAGAAGGGGAACCTGGTGCTTGGGCTGGTGAAGGGTAAGCCAGCAGTGGCTCGGAGAAGGAGATCCCGGAGGTCGGCCGGGAGAAGGAGATCCCGGCAGATGGCCGGGAGAAGGAGAAAGAGAAGCCGGCAGTCGGCCGGGAGACGGTTCGGAGGAGCTGAGCCGGGTGCAGACCATGTTGCTGCCTGCCACACAAAGACATCGGAGTTGATGCACGAAGACGGCATGCAGTGTAACTGTGAGTGACTCTGTTGGGCGTTTCTCTTCAGATCACAAGACCCTGTTGAAAATTGATAATGTGAGATATTTCCCTTGTTTGATGGAAAGTCAGGCGACGAGGCAGCAGTGTGGCCTCGGTTGTTGTGAGGACTAGGCCTCAGGCAGTCTTGCCTGCTGCTGCAATCCAGGTGAGACGACAGTGGAGTCCACGCTCAGGAGCTGGCCTCTCCCATTAGTACTGACCTTCAGTGTTCAATCAATGGAAGGACAGGCTGGATTGCCGGGAGCTGTTCCATCAACTTACATGTCGCTCAGGGACTTGGACTATACATGTATTCTTGCATAACAATGTGTTTTTATCCTCTCTCTCTTGCAATTTTGAATGCATGTTATGCAGCTTGGCGCAGAGGATCACTGTCTGGTTTGAATGATAATTAAACTTGATTTGATTTGATTCTTCTGCACATGCACCTCATTATACAGGAACCCATGGTTGTTTAACAGTTCTGCCTGACTATGGCATGAACCCACACACTAAAGGAAAAGCATTCTGATGTTGGAAGTGAGAGGAATGGCTGGAAATACTAAGACAGCATCTGTACAAGAAGAAACAAAATGAAGATTTCAAGCTGAGAACTTTTTTGTCTATTCTTGAAGAAGCAGGCCTGATGAGCCAGGTGGCTGTGGAGGCCAAGTCATTGGGTATGTAACACCCTGGGAAAGGTTTCACTGCTAATGTAATGGTCTTTCTGTAGCAGCAGTGTTTGGGTTATGGCTAGAGATAACAGGGGCTTTGGAATGTGCGCCGTCCAATGAAGGGGAGTGTTTTTTCTTGTTGTGTGCCTGAGAACGAGGTGATCTGGGTCTTTTGTTCACAGAAGATTGGGAGCTATGTCACTGTCTTTTACACCTGAGTTGGACTTTTATGCTTGGCATGAATAGTTGGGAATCCCTTCCTCGATCAGTGGGGAGTTAGCAAAAAGCAGCATATACCACACCCCCATTTCCTCATCCTCCGAATCAGTATCCCATTCAGAAGTGGGATACTGTTGGTCCTTCAGTTGCCCTGCATCGCCAGAGTCCTCTTACTAGGCGTAGGCTCCAGGTTGGGCTCTGGGTCAACCCGCATCTCTTGTCCCAGAGGCAGAAGATGGTTCCAATGAGAATCTTGACAGACCCATTCCCATCCTCTGGTTTTACCCGGAAAACTGGTAGGTTTGGCATCTGACTCTCCGCTACATGAGGCATAGCCACTGAGCTGTCAGCCAACTTATGCTTCCCTGGTGGCCCCAAATTCCTTATGAGGACTCGGTCTCCCGGCAGGAGTTGGGAGAACCTCACCTTTTGATCATACCTCCTCTTATTTCCTTGATTCTGCTTGGCAGCTGCGACGCCAGCTAACTCGTAAGCCTTTTTCAGCTCCCTTCCCATATCCGACACATACTTCAGATAAATCTTCCTTGGTCTTCCTTGCCAGTCCCAAAACAAAGGTCGATGGACAACCTCTCCTCGGGCCCAAACACCAGTTAATATGGCGAGTATCCGGTAGCTTCATTAGTAGTGGACCAGATGTCCAATATGTTGACTTCACTTGTTCTTGCTGATTTCCGAGGTTCAGAGAATGTGTAGTCAGGTCCGATTAAACCTCTCTGGCTGGGGATCACCTGCGGATGATGAGGAGTAGTCCTCAACTTCTCATCTCCAAGCAGGCTCAGTAACTCCTGTATGAGCCTACTCTCAAAATCCTGTCCTGATCACTATGTATCTGCTTGGGAAGGCCATAATAAATGAAATACTTCTCCCATAACACTACGGCCATCGTGGACGCCCTTTGATCCTTGCTAGGGAAAGCTTGCATGTATCTGGTGTAGTGATCTGTGATGACTAAGACATTAGCCATGTTGCTGGCATCTGGCTCCATTGACAGAAAATCCATACACACCAGGTCAAGGGGCCCTGGTGGAACAACGGAGCTGCCCTCAGCGTCTTCCTCCGTGTGCATTGGATACACAACTTGCAGTATTTTTCGACCTCCAGCTTCATTTGGCCCAGTAAAACTAATCTCTGAGCAACCCATAGGTCTTTTCAACTCCCAAATGTCCAGAATCATCATGAAGTGACTTCAACACAATCCTCCGATACTTCTCAGGCAGAACCAACTGGGAATGGTGAGGTCAGTCCAGGGGTGACGTGACCCTGTGTAGGATCTGGTTCCTCAACTTCAATCTGGGCCATTCCCTCAGTAATGGAGGCACCACGGTGTGTTTCATCTTCTCCACTTGGGCCATGTCTCCCTTTTCGACTGCTGACCAAATGGTACCGATGCCCAGGTCATCTCGCTGAGCAGCTGCCACTTCCCTGGGACCCAGTTCCGGTAACTGGTTTATCTTCAGAGCAGTCAGGTTATAGTAAACTTGCGGAATGGCGTTATCAGAAGCCCCCAATTGATTACCGCTCGATCCTGCCCTTGCCTTCCGTCTGCCTTCACCATGATGGCAAACTGGCACATGGCTTTCATCCCCGGGGCAGAAGCGCTCTCCCACTCTTCGTCCCTGTCCAGCCCTTTCTGGTGTCTACAACCTCTCCTTTCTGGACCCTTCATGCAAAGCACAAAGTCCAACCCAGGTGTAAGAGACAGCAACATAGCTCCCCATCTTCCACTGAACAAAAGACCCAGATCACCTCGTCCTCAGGCACACAACAAGAAAAAACACTCCCTTCATGGAACGGTGCACATTCCAAAGCCCCTGTTATCTCTAGCCATAACCCAAACACTGCTGCTACAGAAAGACCATTACATAAGCAGTGAAACCTTTCCCAGGGTGTTACAGGTATATTTAAGACAAAGGTTGATAGATTCATGATTGGTCAGGGCATGAAGGGATATGGGAAGAAGGCAGGAGATTGGGACTGAGAAGGAAATATGATGAAATGGTGGAGCAGACCCAACGGGCCAAATGGATTAATTCTGCTCCTATATCTTATGGTCTTCGGATGACTTGGTGTAATGTCATGCAATCACACCAGCCACTGGCCATCCAAAAGGTGCCTCAGAATAGGTGCTACACTTAGGACAATGTCAGTGAAAACCAACCATGTGCGCTCAAGGATACTAGTTATAATACAACAGACATTACTCAGTTGCACTGAAACTGCAAACGACTGGCTGTAGCTCACTGAGTTGCATTGGAAGCATCACAGTGAGGAACCCTGAGGCTGTTCTGAAGCTGCGCCAGACAAGAGCAGATTTGGTTATTAGAAATTCTGTTTTTGTCATTTGGAGAGGAGGGTTGCTACGTGTAGTGGGATAACAGCAGAATCAGCAATAACCTCACTGTTATTCTGTGATGGTGCAGGTCATTGAGTTTATCACCGCTACGTTGGAGCGTTCCTGTGTCAGTTTGGTACATCGAGCCGAGGAGACAGTGGAAGCACAGACGCTGAGTATGGGCATGGGACTGATGGCAGCAATGCTTGGAGGGGCCGTCCAGGTTAGTGAACAGACATCAGGTTGTGCATATAGACAGTGTTTTCCATTAATTTTACTGCAGCAAGATTCCCGCTTCGTTACTCCACAAGGAGACTTGTGAGAGTGTAGATGCTGAAACTCAGCAGCTGAGCAGCTTCTGTGGGGGAAGAAACTGGCCCAATGAGTTCCTCCAGCAGATTATTTGTTACTACAAATTAATTAACATTAACAGGCCATTTGGCCAAACTTGTGCATGATGCCTGTCCACCTTGATCCAATTTACCTGTGTTTGGCCTGTCTCTAAAAATCTTTCCTACCTATGTACCTGCCCAAATTCCATTAATCATTGTATTTGTACCCACTTTGTCCACATACCACCACCTCCTATGTGGAAAAATTGCCCCTCTCACCTTAAGCCTATGCCCTGTAGTTTTAGACTTACCACTGTCCTGGGAAAAGGACTGTGATTATCTACCTTATCCATGCCCCACATCATTTTTACGAACCTTTCTAAGGTCGTCCCTTAGCTTTCCCCCACTGCGGGGAAAACAGTTCCAGCCTACCCAACTCTCTTTAAAATGTGTCCTCCAATTTAGGTGACATTCCTAGTATCACTGAATCAAAGAAAGGTACGGCATAGAAATTGGACCTTTTGGCCCATCTGGTCGTCATTAGGTCGCATCTGGAATTTCCAGTTGGCAGACGATTTCCCTCCACACCACTCTGACATATCATGTACTCGGCAGGTTACAGCGGTGGTTTGCCTTTGCCTTCTGCCGGGAGAGTTTAAAGAGGACACCACCTCTTGAGGTGGATGACCAGGATGTCTAAGTGTCTTGTCGTGCTCTTAGCGCTCCGCCAACACCAGCTGGCCTGCCTTCTTGACCATTGGACCATTAATTGGTCTCTTCCACTCCATCTGCCAGGGCCAGACTTCACATGCTGTGATAGGCAGATCCCCTACCTCACCGAGGGTCGAAGACCCGTCAGCTATCCTCACCCGGTTTGGCTCGTCTGCCGAGATGGTTTACCGGGGTGTGGCCACTGCACGTGTTACAGCTATTTGGAGCCACAGGTGAGAGCTGAGCGCCAGGTGGGGACCAAAGGTGGATGAGCTGCCCTGAAAAGGGCACAGCAGGCCTCCGCCACCAGAGGTGCTACCCCTCCCTAGACACCCCATACACCCCTTGGCCCATCTAGCCCGTGCAAAACCATTTAAACTGGCGACTCCCATGAACCTGAACTAGGACCATAGCCCTGTAAAGTGAAGCCTCAAATGTTGTTCTCAATCACCAATGAGCAGAATTAGGACATTCATCCCACTCTGTCAAACCCCAATTCTTCCACCTTCTCCTTGTGATCCTTAACCCCCTTAATAATCAGCACCTTGACTGATGAAGACAAGCACATCAAATGCCTTCTTCACCACGGAGCGATCTCTACCTGTGTCACCATGTTCAGGAAGTACTTGTACTGCTGTCCATCACCACACCCAGGGCCTGGCCATTCACTCTTTACATCCTGCACTGCTGTAAGTCACCAAAATAGCTCGCACTGGTCTATGTTGCATTCCTTTCCCCACTTTCCCAGAACTACCTTTACTGTCCACTCTGCCACCAACTTTGGTGTCATTTGCACACTTCCTCTGGTTTGCGTGACCCTTACCATACTGCCATTTCCTGCTGCTGTTCTCTCATGCCCTCCTCACCTTTCACACCCTTGCCACATGCTGCTTGTGGATCCACATGGTTAGGTTTATTTAGAGATACAGCATGATAACAGGTCTTTCAACCCAATGAGTCTGCGTCACCCAGTTACAAGCATGTGACCAACTAACCTGCTAATCCTGTGAAATGTGGGATGAAGCCGGAGCACCTGGATGAAACCCATTTGGTCATGGTGAGAATGCACAAACTCCTTACAAACAGCAGTGCAACTGAACCCAGGTCACTGGAGTTGTAATAGCATTACACTAACTGCTGCGTTACTATGCATTTTGTACTCAATCGCCTGTCTCTCACTCGCTCCTCCTCTCCTCTGATCACTGCATCTGTCTGCCCTAGCTGACCTCATCGGACTTTGTTGCAATGAGACCGATGTTGCCTCTCCTCGAACGGCTCTCAGCGTTACATCCTGATCCTGTGATACAAGAGCTGGCGTCAGACCTGCGTGTTACCATTGCCACCCACGGAGCATTCTCCAGTGAAACGGTTTCCAAGGCTGCACACAGTACCATGGGCAGTAAAACAGAGTCGACTCGTGGAATACAGGCAGTGGAGGCCAGTGCAGGGACCAGGAGCCGAGACAGGAACTGCGCCTCCAATGACTTCCAGCAGATTCTTGAGGTAGCCTTTGACACTGAGGTGTCTGCACGTGCAGCTGCTCTAAGGACACTCACTCAGATGGTTCGGCAACATAACTCCGAAGCCCTTAGTAACCAGGAAAAGGTTCTGACGGTGAGTTCTCACTTTGCTTTGTTGAGGTTGCAGTAGTTCTTGTTGGATGTTTTGCTCCACAGGCTGAGGCCTTAATAGAGTCTGATTCTATCAGCTGGGAAATTTTTAACCAACTTAGAACAGGGGGTTATCTCTGGACCCTTTGACCATTTAGATCTTTTACCATTCAGATCACCTGTCCTCCTGTTACTGCCATCAGTAAATCACCTCTTGTTAATCCATGTTAAACTGCAGAATCTCTCACCATACTGGAGCTTTCCCCCATCCTCGTCACAGCCCACATGATCTCTCAGCTTTGAGTTAGATATACATGGTGTACCTGCACCTCAGGGACTGCAGCGGTTCAGAAAGGCAGCTCATCACCACCTTCTCAGGGGCAACTAGGGATGGGCAATAAATGCTGACTTAGCTGGCGACGACAACATCCCGTAAATGAATAAATAAAAACAAAAAAAATTCCTTCACTGCGAACATCTTGGGTGCCAGTACTGATCCCCGTGCTAGCTGGTTAATCACTTGCAAACAGACTTGGTTAACCATAGGATTCAGCTGGTATTTGGATATCCTGGTATTTGCATTCGTGAAAGAAAAAGTTTGTGAAAAGCTTTTTTGCGTTATCTTTCTTCAGGACATTGGCATTGCTAACGATTCTGGTGTGTCTTGTCCATTCCTCACTGCCCTCAATAAGGTGGTGGTGAACTGCTTGCTAGCCTGCTGATGAAAGTATCCCCTGGGCCCTGAGAGAGAGGTGTTCCAAGATTTCCACCAGTCAGGATGAGGTGTCCGTTAATTGTGTTGCAAAGGAGAATGTGTTGTTTGAGAGAGGTGTATAATTGGCATCAGTCGATGTTGCTGAGGAAAATTGTGTTGATCTGCACAGTTGATTCTGCCTCTGTTTGCCGATCTCCAGAGTCTGGCTGCATCTCAAGTCGTTGATCTCTTGTCTCTTTCCAGGTGTTTCTGGAAAACCTGAGCCATGAAGATTCGTTTGTTTATTTGTCTGCGATTCAAGGTAAGAGGGTTGCTTCAAAGTTATGTATGACAATATCCACTATTGACCCCATGTGCTGTTATCCTTTGATTCTGATCCCTCTGATTGGGTCTTTGTGAGTCCTGGTCACACGGGAAAAAGAGTTCAAACCCAGCCTATGAACTACAGAGTAACTACTCAGAATCAGATGCTTCAGCCCAGTGTCTCTCTGCCAGCTAAGATGCCATCTACGCTAGTCCCATTTGCCCTCATTTGGCCTTCCAAACTTTTCTTATCCATGGATTTGTTCAAATGTCCTCAGGCATCTCATTCCATATACTCACCACCCTGTGTGAAGGAGCTGCTGCTCAGGGACCCTCTTCCCTCTTGTTTTTATTCCATTTCCCGAGGAAAGACTGAACACATTCATCCTCTCTAAGCTCCTTGTGATTTCATGTAGCTCTGTAAGATCACTTCTCAGTCTCTACGTTATGATGAATAAAATCTTAACCTTCCCAACCTCTCCACATAACACATGTACTGGAATCCTGGCAACATTTTCATAGATCATCTTTGTGTTCATAACGATATCCTTCCTATAACAAGATAATCAAAACTGAAGACAATACTCACAGGAGTGACCTCCTTAGCACCTTGTACAACTGCAGCATAATGCTCCAACTGATATACCCAGTGCCCTGACTGATGAAGGCCAGCATTCCAAAAGTCTCCTTTATCAACCTGCCTACCTATGATGCCACTTTAAGGACCCATATGCTTGTACTCCAAGGTCCCTCTGTTCCACAACACTCCCCAGGACTCAGCTGAAAGTCCTGCCCAGGTCTGACTTCCCAACAACCAACACCTCAAATTTATAGTCATACCAGCATGGAAACAGGCTGTTCAGCTCAGCTGGTCCAAAGTGCCCCTTTTGAGTGAGTTACATATGTCAGTGTTTGGGCCTTGTCCTCCTCAACATTTCATAGAAACATAGAAAATAGGTGCAGGAGTAGGCCATTTGGCCCTTCGAGCCTGCACCGCCATTTATTATGATCATGGCTGATCATCCAACTCAGAACCCCGCCCCAGCCTTCCCTCCATACCCCCTGACCCCCGTAGCCACAAGGGCCATATCTAACTCCCTCTTAAATATAGCCAATGAACTGGCCTCAACTGTTTCCTGTGGCAGAGAATTCCACAGATTCACCACTCTCTGTGTGAAGAAGTTTTTCCTAATCTCGGTCCTAAAAGGCTTCCCCTCTATCCTCAAACTGTGACCCCTCGTTCTGGACTTCCCCAACATCGGGAACAATCTTCCTGCATCTAGCCTGTCCAATCCCTTTAGGATCTTATACGTTTCAATCAGATCCCCCCTCAATCTTCTAAATTCCAACGAGTACAAGCCCAGTTCATCCAGTCTTTCTTCATATGAAAGTCCTGCCATCCCAGGAATCAATCTGGTGAACCTTCTTTGTACTCCCTCTATGGCAAGGATGTCTTTCCTCAGATTAGGGGACCAAAACTGCACACAATACTCCAGGTGTTGTCTCACCAAGGCCTTGTACAACTGCAGTAGTACCTCCCTGCTCCTGTACTCGAATCCTCTCACTGTAAATGCCAGCATACCATTCGCCTTTTTCACTGCCTGCTGTACCTGCATGCCCACTTTCAATGACTGGTGTATAATGACACTCAGGTCTCGTTGCACCTCCCCTTTTCCTAATCGGCCACCATTCAGATAATAATCTGTTTTCCTATTTTTGCCACCAAAGTGGATAACTTCACATTTATCCACATTAAATTGCATCTGCCATGAATTTGCCCACTCACCCAACCTATCCAAGTCACCCTGCATCCTCTTAGCATCCTCCTCACAGCTAACACTGCCACCCAGCTTCGTGTCATCCGCAAACTTGGAGATGCTGTATTTAATTCCCTCATCCAAGTCATTAATATATATTGTAAACAACTGGGGTCCCAGCACTGAGCCTTGCGGTACCCCACTAGTCACCGCCTGCCATTCTGAAAAGGCCCCGTTTATTCCCACTCTTTGCTTCCTGTCTGAATACCTTACCCCCAATACCGTGTGCTTTAAGTTTGCACACTAATCTCCTGTGTGGGACCTTGTCAAAAGCCTTTTGAAAATCCAAATATACCACATCCACTGGTTCTCCCCTATCCACTCTACTAGTTACATCCTCAAAAAATTCTATGAGATTCGTCAGACATGATTTTCCTTTCACAAATCCATGCTGACTTTGTCCGATCATTTCACCGCTTTCCAAATGTGCTGTTATCACATCCTTGATAACTGACTCCAGCAGTTTCCGCACCACCGATGTTAGGCTAACCGGTCTATAATTCCCCGGTTTCTCTCTCCCTCCTTTTTTAAAAAGTGGAGTTACATTAGCCACCCTCCAATCCTCAGGAACTAGTCCAGAATCTAACGAGTTTTGAAAAATTATCACTAATGCATCCACTATTTCTTGGGCTACTTCCTTAAGCACTCTAGGATGCAGACCATCTGGCCCTGGGGATTTATCTGCCTTCAATCCCTTCAATTTACCTAACACCACTTCCCTACTAACATGTATTTCGCTCAGTTCCTCCATCTCACTGGACCCTCTGTCCCCTACTATTTCTGGAAGATTATTTATGTCCTCCTTAGTGAAGACAGAACCAAAGTAATTATTCAATTGGTCTGCCATGTCCTTGCTCCCCATAATCAATTCACCTGTTTCTGTCTGCAGGGGACCTACATTTGTCTTTACCAGTCTTTTCCTTTTTACATATCTATAAAAGCTTTTACAGTCCGTTTTTATGTTCCCTGCCAGTTTTCTCTCATAATCTTTTTTTCCCCTTCCTAATTAAGCCCTTTGTCCTCCTCTGCTGAACTCTGAATTTCTCCCAGTCCTCAGGTGAGCCACTTTCTCTGGCTAACTTGTATGCTTCTTCTTTGGAATTGATACTATCCCTAATTTCTCTTGTCAGCCACGGGTGCACTACCTTCCTTGATTTATTCTTTTGCCAAACTGGGATGAACAATTGTTGTAGTTCATCCATGCAACCTTTAAATGCTTGCCATTGCATATCCACCGTCAATCCTTTAAGTGTCATTTGCCAGTCTATCTTAGCTAATTCACGTCTCATACCTTCAAAGTTACCCCTCTTTAAGTTCAGAACCTTTGTTTCTGAATTAACTATGTCACTCTCCATCTTAATGAAGAATTCCACCATACTATGGTCACTCTTACCCAAGGGGCCTCTCACAACAAGATTGCTAATTAACCCTTCCTCATTGCTCAAAACCCAGTCCAGAATAGCCTGCTCTCTAGTTGGTTCCTCGACATGTTGGTTCAAAAAACCATCCTGCATACATTCCAAGAAATCCTCTTCCTCAGCACCTTTACCAATTTGATTCACCCAATCTACATGTAGATTGAAGTCACCCATTATAACTGCTGTTCCTTTATTGCACACATTTCTAATTTCCTGTTTAATACCATCTCCGACCTCACTACTACTGTTAGGTGGCCTGTACACAACTCCCACCAGCGTCTTCCGCCCCTTAGTGTTACGCAGCTCTACCCATATCGATTCCACATCTTCCCGGCTTATGTTCTTCCTTTCTATTGCGTTAATTTCTTCTTTAACCAGCAACGCCACCCCACCACCCCTTCCTTCATGTCTATCCCTCCTGAATATTGAATATCCTTGAACCTTGAGCTCCCATCCCTGGTCACCCTGGAGCCATGTCTCTGTGATCCCAACTATATCATAATCATTAATAACAATCTGCACTTTCAATTCATCCACCTTATTACGAATGCTCCTTGCATTGACACACAAAGCCTTCAGGCGCTCTTTTACAACTCTCTTAGCCCTTATACAATTATGCTGAAAAGTGGCCCTTTTTAATGCTTGCCCTAGATTTGTCGGCCTGCCACTTTTACTTTTCTTAGTACTTTTTGCTTCTACCCTCACTTTACACCCCTCTGTCTCCCTGCACTGGTTCCCATCCCCCTGTTGTGAACTAACCTCCTCACGCCTAGCCTCTTTAATTTGATTCCCACCCCTAAAGTCACCTCAGTAGCCCCCGCTAATCTCCCTGCCAGGATATTGGTCCCCCTAGGATTCAAGTGTAACCCGTCCTTTTTGTACAGGTCACGCCTGCGCCAAAAGAGGTCCCAATGATCCAAAAACTTGAATCCCTGCCCCCTGCTCCAATCCTTCAGCCACGCATTTATCCTCCACCTCATCGCATTCCTACTCTCACTGTCGCGTGGCACAGGCAGTAATCCCGAGATTACTACCTTTGCGGTCCTTTTTCTCAACTCCCTTCCTAGCTCCCTATATTCTCCTTTCAGGACCTCATCTCTTTTCCTACCTATGTCATTGGTACCTATATGTACCACGACCTCTGGCTCCTCACCCTCCCACTTCAGGATATCTTGGACACGATCAGAAATATCCCGGACCCTGGCACCAGGAAGGCAAACTACCATCTGGGTCTCTGGACTGCGTCCACAGAATCGCCTATCTGACCCCCTTACTATCGAGTCCCCTATCACAACTGCCCTCCTCTTCCTTGCCCTACCCTTCTGAGCTACAGGGCCAGACTCTGTGCTGGAGGCACGGCCACTGTCGCTTCCCCCGGGTAAGCTGTCCCCCCCAACAGTACTCAAACAGGAGTACCTGTTGTTAAGGGGCACAGCCACCGGGGTACTCCCTATTACCTGACTTTTCCCCTTCCCCCTCCTAACCGTGACCCACTTGTCTGCCTCCCGTGGCCCCGGCGTGACCACCTGCCTGCAACTCCTCTCTATCACCTCCTCACTCTCCCTGACCAGACGAAGGTCATCGAGCTGCAGCTCCAGTTCCGTAACACGGTCCCTTAGGAGCTGCATCTCGATGCACTTGGCGCAGATGTAGACGTCTGGGAGGCTTGGAGACTCCAGGGCCTCCCACATCCGACACCGAGAACAGCAAACTGCCCTCACACTCATACTGCCCCTCTCCTCAAATAACAACAGAAAATGAATGCCAAACCTTCCTCGCCTGTTTCCGCCTAAGCCCGTTGAGCCAAAGCCCTTAAGTCTTCACTCTGCTCCTGGCTCACTCCGCAGCCCGCAAACTACGCTGCCCGCTCTATGAGGCTCTGTTCCTTTTAAATCTGCCGCGCTGCGCTGCACTGCCCGACGTCACACGCCTGTGCAGTCCCGCCTCTCAGAACGCCGTTGGAGAAAAAAAATAACGAAAATTTCAAAAATGTCTTCCTCGGCACTCCCACTCAGACTCTCAGACTCCTTCTTCGAATCAAACCCGAAGCAGGATATCTGCCCTTTTAAATCTGCCGCGCTGCACTGCCCGACGTCACACGCCGGCGCAGTCCCGCCTCTCAGAACGCCGTTGGAGAAAAAAAATAACGAAAATTTCAAAAATGTCTTTCTCGGCACTCCCACTCAGACTCTCAGACTCCTTCTTCGAATCAATTTCCTCGCCATGTACCTGTCAAACTGTCATCTACAAATAGTTATTGTCCCTGCCTCAGCCACTTACTCTGACAGCTTGTTCAACATTCATATACCCTAGTGTAAAAAAGAAGTAAATTCTCCTCCGCTCCAGAGAAATGCTGGAGAAACTCAGCCAGCCAGACAGCTTCTATGGAAATGAAGAAACAGTCGTGGTTTCGGGCCATGTCCCTTCTTCAGGACCTTACTCCTGAACTCCTCTACTTCCTCAAATTTTTTGCTTCCTCAGGAGGCTAAAGAAATTTGGCATGTCCCCGTTGACCATTGCCAATTTTTATTGAGGCACCATAAAAAACATTCTGTCTGGAGGCATAACAGCTTGATACCTTGGTGCCAATGACATGGGTAGAAAAAGGGAGAAGGTCCTGAAGAGAGAATTCAGGGAGTTGGGTAGGAAGCTGAAAAGCAGGACCTCCAGGGTAGTAATCTCGGGATTGCTGCCTGTGCCACGTGCTAACGAGCGCAAGAGTAGCATGACCAGGCATGAGACACTGGTGTAGGGGGCAGGGCTTCAGGTTCCTGAATCAGTGGGGCCTCTTCTGGGGGAAGGTAAACGTCCAAGGATATACAGTATATTGGAAAGATAGGTTAGTAGGCAGAGGGCGTGGTGTGACCCTTTTTTTGATAGGTTTTCCTTTATTGTCCTTAGTCATCCCAGAAAAGAAACATCCTCTCTACATCTCTTTTATGACCTACCAGGATTGTGTATATTTAAATCAATAGCTTCTCACTCTTACAAACTCCAGTGAATACAAGTCCTGTCTTGTGCAACCTTTCCTCACAATGTTTGAAACTAGTGATATTTTTATTTCTGGCTCGGTTACTCTATAATCTCCCTTCATTTATTTCTTTGCTGAATTGTGAAGTTGAAAACAAGTGGAATTGGGATAGAGGGAACAAGAGGAAGACTTTGAGAGGGTGGTGAGACTAGGCTGAAAAGCCATAAGGATGATTCTAGATGAGGTGAGAATAAGGGATGAAAGGTGGCATTAAGTTTATTAACTGTTACCAAGTTCCACCCTGTAATAAATCATAGCTTGACTCAGTGCGGTTATAGTTAGGGTTGGCTTGAGCACAATGCCCAGCAGCTGTGTGAGACCACATTCTGTACGTAGGTGTGCTGTGTAGTAAGAAATGTAAATAAGAGCAAATTTGCTCTGTAAAAACACATTAAAACATTTTTTATCATCTAATTGTTGCTCTGCCAGTAGCAGGCTCTGAACTTGTACTGTGGCCCCTAGGTAATCTCAAACAAGAGAAAATCTGCAGATGCTGGAAATCTGAGCAACACACACAAAATGCTGGAGGAACTCAGCAGGCCAGGTAGCATCTATGGAAAAGAGTACAGTTGACGTTTCAATCTGAGACCCTTCATCAGGACTCCTGATGGTTTTTCATTAAATGTTGCTGCTGATCCAAATAGAAACATTCACTACTGCAGTTTACATCAGGTCAGAGTGGGGAATTGGATGGAAAGCTTGGAGTCACCCTGACACACTTTGTAAAGTGATTGTACAGCCTGCACACAAGACCGTAAGATATAGGAGCAGAATTAGGCCATTTTGGCCCATCAAGTCTGCTCTGCCATTTTATCATGGCAGATCCAATTTTCTTCTCCGTTCCAATCTCCTGCCTTCCCCTCCCTCCAAATCTCTCTTATCTCCTCATGTAACAATTCCATCAGCCAAATCATTGACATATAATCTAACAAAGAATCGGTCCCAACATAGACCCCTGCTGCTGACTAATGGAATACCACTAGTCACCGGCAGCCAACCAGAAAAGGCTTCCTTTATTCCCACTCTTTGCCACCTGCCAATCAGCCACTGCTTTATCCACACTAGTATCCTTCATGAAATACCATGGGCTCGTAGCTTGCTAAGCAGCTTCATGTGTGGCACCTTGTCAAAGGGCTTCTGAAAATCCAAGTACACAACATCAACCAATTCTCCTTTGTCTATCCTGATTAGTTGTTCTTCAAAGAATTCCAATAGATTTGTCCTTGAGGAAACCATATGGACTACATGCCTCCAAGTACCCTGAGACCTCATCCTTAATAATCCACTCCAACATCTTCCCAACCACTCAGATCAGATTAACTGATCTTTCTTCAATTTCTCTCCCTTCTTGAAGAGTAGAGTGATATTTGCCATTTTCCAGTCTTTTGGAACCATTCCAGAATCTGGTGATTCTTAAAAGATCATTACTAATGCCTCCACAATCTCTTCAGCCACCATTTTCAGAACCCTTGGGTGTACACCTTCTAGTCCACATGACTTGCCTACCATCAGACCTTTCAGTTTCCCAAGAACCTTGTCTCTAGTTATGGTAACTTCTCACACTTCATGACCCCGACACTTGGAACTTCCACCATACTGCTAGTGTCTCTCACAGTTAAGACTGATGCAAAATGCTTATCCAGTTCATCCACCATTTCGTAGTTCCCCCATTAATACCACTCCAGCATTGTTTTCCAGCAGTCTGATATCTACTCTCACCTCTCTTTTACACTTTATGTACCTAAAGAAAGTTTTGGTATCCTCTTTAATGTTATTGGCTAGCTTACTTTGGAATTCCAGTTTTACCTTAATAACTTTCTTAGTTGCGTTCAGTTGGTTTTTAAAAGCTTCCTAATCCTCTAACTTTCCACTAATGGTTGCTCTATTATATGCCTTCTCGTTGGCTTTTATGTTGGCTTGTTAGCTATGGTTGTGTCATCTTAACTTTAGAATATTTCTTCCTCTGGCATGTATATATCCTGTGCCTTTCAAATTGCTTCCAGAAATTCCACTCGTTGTTGCTCTGATGTTATCCCTGCCAGTGTTCTTTTCCGATCAATTCTGGCCAACTCTACTGTCATGGTTAGAGCATTGACTGATTGATAGGAGGCAGTGAGTGGGAATAAAAGGATCCTTTTCTGGTTGGCTGCCAGTGACTAGTGGTGTTCCGCAGGGGTCGGCATTGGGACCGCTTCTTTTTATGCTGTCTATCAATGGCTTTGTTGCCAAGTTTGCAGATGAAATGAAGATTGATAGAGGGGCAAGGAGTGTTGAGGAAACAGGTAGGCTGCAAAAGGACTTAGATTAGGAGAATGGGCAAGAAAGTGGCAAATTAAATAGAGTGTTAGAAAATGTATGGTCATGCACCGGTAGTAGAAATAAATGTGCAGACTATTTTCTAACTGGAGAGAAAATCCAAAACTATGAGATGCAAAGGGACCTGGGAGTCCTTGTGCAGAACACTCTCAAGGTTAACTTACAATTAGAGTTGGTGGTGAGAAAGGCAAATGAAATTTTAGCATTCATTTCAAGAGGTCTAGAATACAAGAGCAGGGATATGATGCTGAGGCTTTATAAGGCACTGGTGAGGCTTCACGTTGAGTAGGGCTCCTCATCTGGGAAAAGATGTGCTGGTATTGGAGAGGGTTCAGAGGAGGTTTGGAGGTTCACAAGGATGATTCTGGGAATGAAAGGGTTATCGTATGAGGAATGTCTGATAGTTCTGGGCCTGTAATTGCTCGAATTTAGAAGGATGAGGGGGAATCTCATTGAAACCTTTCGAATGCTGAAAGGCCAAGACAGAGTAGATGTGCAGAGGAAGTTTCCCATTGTTGGGGAGTCTAAGACACGAGGGCACAGCCTCAGGATAGAGGGGTGTCCATTTAAAAGAGATGCAGAGAAATTTCTTTAGCCGGAGGGTGGTGAATTTCTGGAATTTGTTACCACAGGCAGCTCTGGAGGCCAGGTTGTTTTGTGTATTTAAGGCAGACCTTGTTAAGTTCTTGATTGGACATGGCATCAAAGGTTAGCCAATAGACAATAGGTGCAGGAGTAGGCCATTCGGCCATTCGAGCCAACACCGCCATTCACTGTGATCATGGCTGATCATCCACTATCAGTATCCAGTTCATGCCTTACCCCCTTTGATTCCGCTATCTTTAAGAGCTCTACCCATCTCTTTCTTGAAAGCATCCAGAGAGTTGGCCTCCACAGCCTTCTGGGGCAGAGCATTCCATATATCCACCACTCTCTGGGTGATGAAGTTTTTCCTCAACTCCGTTCTAAATGGCCAACCCCTTATTCTTAAACTGTGGGCTCTGGTTCTGGACTCCCCCATCAGCGGGAACATGCTTCCTGTCTCCAGCGTGTCCAATCCCTTAATAATCTTATATGTTTCAATAAAATCCCCTCTCAGCCTTCTAAATTCCAGAGTATACAAGCCCAGGGAAGAAGGCCAGGCAGTGGGGCTGAGGAGGGGAAAAAAGGATCAGGCATGATTGAATGTTGGAGCAGACTCGATGGGCCAAATGGCATAATTCTGCTCCTATGTCTTTTGGTCTTACTCATCTGCAGATTTTCTCATCCTCTCTCATGCCTCTGTAGTTCCCTTTACTCCATTTAATACTGATACATCTGACTTTAGTTTCTCCTTCTCAGGTTTCAGGGTGCATTTGATCATATTATGATCACTTTACCCTCAGGGTTCCTTTACCTTAAGCTCTCTAATATATTTTGGTTCATTGCACGACACCCAGTGCAGAATAGCTGATCCCCTCGTGGGCTTAACCAATTGCTGCTCTAAAAAGTTATCTTGTAGGCACTCTAGAAATAACCTCTCCTAGAACCCAGCACCGACTTGATTTTCCAACCTACCCACATATTAAAGACCTCATGACTTGTTTTACATTGCCCTGTTGGTGTGCATTTTCAATCTCCCTTTGTAATTTGTAGCCCACATCCTTACTACTGTTTGAGGCTCTGTATATAATTTCCATCAGGGTCTTTTTACCTTTGCAGTTCCTTGGCTCCAAAGAAACATGGTTTCTTTACTGCAGATAAGATATGGAATGCAATGTGTTGCAGTGGAAGAAATATATATTTGCTACATCTGGAGGTGTGTTTGGGTCCCTAGACTGCATGATACAAGCTACAGGGGACGTTTTAGAAGCAGTGCCTAGTTTGTAATAGTTATGGAAAAAGATTGGACAGCTCCCCAAGTTAAAGTCCTAAATTTGGGCAAGGCAAATTTTGAAGGCATTAGGTTGAAACTTGCAGAGGTAGACTGGCAGAGGCTGTGTGCAAGTAAAGGGGCAAATGTCCAGTGGGTGGTTGTTAAAGTGAGATAGGAAGAGTTCAGGCCCAACACATTCCCATTAGAGTGAAGGGCGAGACTGGCAGCATCCGGGAGCTGTTAACAAAAGGGAAGAAGCATATGTAAGTTATAGACAGCTGGGTTCAAATGAATCCCTTGAAGGGTATCGGACATAAGGCTTAAGGAATACATTTAAGAATGAAATGAGGGCTACAAATGGGACATGGGATAGTCAACATGGCAGAAAGAATACAGGGGAATCATAAGATGTTCTGCACCTATATTAATAGCAAAAAGCTAACAAAGAAGGCAATAGGATCAATGTGGTCATGTGTGTGAAATCAGAGAAAGGCGAGCTCTTGAGTGGATATTTCTTATCGGTATTTGCTGTGGAGAAGATCATGGAAGCTAGGGAATTCAGTGAAGTGAATAGTTATGAATTAGAACAAATACACAACACAATAGCAGAGGTACTGGCAATGTTAAAGCATATTAAGGTGGATAAATCACAGGGCCTGACAAGTGTATTCTAGGACATTATAGAAGGTAGAGAAGACATTCCAGAGTTCCTGCAAAAGATAAGGTTTAAAAGGAGAAAATTTCAACGGGGTTCTTGTTTCAGTCGAAGCAAGCAGCTGAAGAAGGGAGTGGAAGAAATCGGGTAGAAAAAGTCTTTGTTTTTAAACACTGCTCGGGGAGTAGGGTCTTCACTGCGCAGGCGCGTGACGTAGCGCACCAAGGTTTAAAAACAGACCACCATATACAGCGGCCATCATCGGAGTGGACTGAGTCAGAGTGGGACGGCTTTGGCTCAACAGGCAGAGGCCAGGTTTGGTTCCAGTAAGTTTGTTTTGTTCAGATTGTTTAGAGTAGAGAGAATGCCAGGCAGAGTGTTGGAATGCTCCTCTTGCAGGATGTGGGAAGTCAGGGAGCCCTCCGGTGTCCCTGACAACGACACCTGCAAGAAGTGCATCCAGCTGCAGCTCCTAACAAACCGTGTTAGGGAACTGGAGCAGGAGCTAGATGACATGCGGATCATTCGGGAGAATGAGGAGATTATAGATAGTAGCTACAGGGAGGTAGTTACGCCAAAGGAGCAGAGCACAGGAAATTGGGTCACTGTCAGGCGAGGGAAGAGGAAAGGGCAGGCAGAGCAGGGTTCCCCTGTGGCCATTCCCCTCAACAACAAGTATACCGCATTGGATACTGTTGGGGGGGATGACTTACCTGGGACAAGCTGCAGTAGCCGGATCCCTGGCACTGAGTCTGGCTCTGCAGTGCAGAAGGGAGGGTGGAAAAAGGAGAGCGGTATTGATAGGGGACTCGATAGTTAGAGGTACAGATAGGAGGTTCTGTGGTCGTGACAGAGAATCCAGGATGGTTTGTTGCCTCCCGGGTGCCAGGGTCAAGGATGTCTCTGATCGATTGCATGACATTCTGAAGTGGGAGGGTGACCAGCCAGATGTCGTGGTGCACATCGGTACCAATGACATAGCAAGGAAGAGTGAGGAGGTCCTGGACAGTGAGTATAGAGAGCTTGGTAGGAAGTTGAAAAGCAGGGCCTCGAGGGTGGTAATCTCAGGATTGCTACCTGTGCTACGTGCCAGTGAGGGTAGGAATAGGATGCTCTGGAGGATGGCTGAGGAACTGGTGTAGGGGGCAGGATTTCAGATTTCAGGATAATTGGGACCTCTTCTGGGGCATATGGGACCTGTACAGGAGAGACGGGTTACACTTGAACTACAAGGGAACCAATATCCTTTCAGGGAGGTTTGTTAGTGCTATTGGGGAGGCTTTAAACTAGATTTGCAGGGGGATGGGAACCAGAGTGCCAGAGCTGACAGTGTGGCTGGGGTGAAAATAAATGATGTTAAAAGTTCAAGCAAATCTGCTAATAGAAAGGTTGTGAGTGGTGGTAAAAATCTTCTGAGGTGTATATATTTCAATGCTAGGAGTATTGCGGGGAAGGCGGATGAGTTGAGGGCGTGGATTGACACGTGGAATTATGACGTTATAGCAATTAGTGAAACTTGGCTACAGGAGGGGCAGGACTGGCAGCTTAATATTCCAGGGTTCCGATGTTTTAAATGTGATCGAGGCAGAGGAATGAAAGGTGGGGGAGTAGCATTGCCTGTTAGGGAAAATATTACAGCAGTGCTCAGGCAGGACAGATTAGAGGGCTTGTCTACTGAGTCCTTATGGGTGGAGCTGAGAAACAGGAAAGGTATGGCCACATTAGTGGGATTGTATTACAGACCACCCAATAGTCAACGAGAATTGGAAGAGCAAATCTGCAGAGAGATAGTAGGCAACTGCAGGAAACATAAAGTTGTGGTGGTAGGGGGTTATAATTTTCCATATATTGATTGGGACTCCCATACTGTTAGGGGTCTAGATGGTTTAGAGTTTGTAAAATGTGTTCAGGAAAGTTTTCTAAATCAATATATAGAGGGACCAACTGGAGGGGATGCAATATTGGATCTCCTGTTAGGAACCGAGTTAGGACAAGTGACAGAAGTCTGTGTAGGGGAGCACTTTGGTTCCAGTGATCATAACACCATTAGTTTCAACTTGATCATGGACAAGGATAGATCTGGTCCTAGGGTTGAGGTTCTTAACTGGAAGAAGGCCAAATTTGAAGAAATGAGAAAGGATCCAAAAAGCATGGATTGGGACAGGTTGTTCTCTGGCAAGGATGTGATCGGTAGGTGAGAAGCCTTCAAAGGAGAAATTTTGAGAGTGCAGAATTTGTATGTTCCTGTCAGGATTAAAGGCAAAGTGAATAGGAATAAGGAACCTTGGTTCTCAAGGGATATTGCAACTCTGATAAGGAAGAAGAAGAGTTGTATGACATGTATAGGAAGCAGGGAGTAAATCAGGTGCTTGAGGAGTATAAGATGTGCAAGAAAACACTTAAGAAAGAAATCAGGAGGGCTAAAAGAAGACATGAGGTTGCCTTGGCAGTTAAAGTGAAGGATAATCCAAAGAGCTTTTACAGGTATATTAAGAGCAAAAGGATTGTAAGGGATAAAATTGGTCCTCTTGAAGATCAGAGTGGTCGGCTATGTGCGGAACCAAAGGAAATGGGGGAGATCTGAAATAGGTTTTTTGCGTCTGTATTTACTAAGGAAACTGGCATGAAGTCTATGGAATTAAGGGAAACAAGTAGTGAGATCATGGAAACTGCACAGATCGAAAAGGAGGAGGGCCTTGCTGTCTTGAGGAAAATTAAAGTGGATAAATCCCCGGGACCTGACAGGGTGTTCCCTCGGACCTTGAAGGAGACTAGTGTTGAAATTGCAGGGCCCTGGCAGAAATATTTAAAATGTCGCTGTCTACAGGTGAGGTGCCAGAAGATTGGAGAGTGGCTCATGTTGTTCCGTTGTTTAAAAAAGGATCGAAAAGTAATCCAGGAAATTATAGGCCAGTAAGGTTAACGTCGGTAGTAGGTATGTTATTGGAGGGAGTACTAAGAGACAGAATCTACAAGCATTTGGATAAACAGGGACTTATTAGGGAGAGTCAACATGGCTTTGTGCATGGTAGGTCATGTTTGACCAATCTGTTGGAGTTTTTTGAGGAGATTACCAGGAAAGTGAATGAAGGGAAGGCAGTAGATATTGTCTACATGGACTTCAGTAAGGCCTTTGACAAGGTCCCGCATGGGAGGTTAGTTAGGAAAATTCAGTCACTAGGTATACATAGAGAGGTGGTAAATTGGATTAGACATTGGCTCAATGGAAGAAGCCAAAGAGTGGTAGTAGAGAATTGCTTCTCTGAGTGGAGGCCTGTGACTAGTGGTGTGCCACAGGGATCAGTGCTGGGTCCATTGTTATTTGTCATCTATATCAATGATCTGAATGATAATGTGGTAAATTGGATCAGCAAATTTGCTGGTGATACAAAGATTGGAGGTGTAGTTGACAGTGAGGAAAGTTTTCAGAGCCTGCAGAGGGACTTGGACCAGCTGGAAAAATGGGCTGAAAAATGGCAGATGGAGTTTAATACAGACAAGTGTGAGGTATTGCACGTTGGAAGGACAAACCAACGTAGAACATACAGGGTTAATGGTAAGGCACTGAGGAGTGCAGTGGAACAGAGGGATCTGGGAATACAGATACAAAATTCCCTGAAAGTGGCGTCACAGGTGGATAGGGTCGTAAAGAAAGCTTTTGGTACATTGGCCTTTATTAATCAAAGTATTAAGTATAAGAGCTGGAATGTTATGATGAGGTTGTATAAGGCATTGGTGAGGCCGAATCTGGAGTATTGTGTTCAGTTTTGGTCACCAAATTACAGGAAGGATATAAATAAGGTTGAAAGAGTGCAGAGAAAGTTTACAAGGATGTTGCCGGGACTTGAGAAACTCAGTTACAGAAGAAGGTTGAATAGGTTAGGACTTTATTCCCTGGAGCGTAGAAGAATGAGGGGAGATTTGATAGAGTTATATAAAATTATGATGGGTATATATAGAGTGAATGCAAGCAGGCTATTTCCACTGAGGCAAGGGGAGAAAAACTCCAGAGGACATGGGTTAAGGGTGAGGGGGGAAAAGTTTAAAGGGAACATTAGCGGGGGCTTCCTCACACAGAGTGGTGGGAGTATGGAATGAGCTGCCAGATGAGGTGGTAAATGCGGGTTCTTTTTTAACATTTAAGAATAAATTGGACAGATACATGGATGGGAGGTGTATGGAGGGATATGGTCCGTGTGCAGGTCAGTGGGACTGGGCAGAAAATGGTTCGGCACAGCCAAGAAGGGCCAAAAGGCCTGTTTCTGTGCTGCAGTTTCTATGGTTTCTATATATACATTATCTTCAACAACAGGTGAGGTGCGGGGTGGAAAAAATTGTGCCTTATTTATAAGAAAGGCTGCGAGGACAAGGTGTGGAATTACAGGCTAGTGAGCCATAATATCAGTGATAGGAAAGTTACTTGGCGGGGTTCTGAGATATAGGGTTACCTGCATTTGGAAAGGCAGAGACTGAGGTAGTCAGCATGACCTTGTGTGTAGGAAACCATGTCTACAAATTTGATTGCTTTTGAAGAGATGGCAGAGAGAACTGATGAGGGCAGGGTGATGGATGTTGTCTACTGGACTTCAGCACGCACTTTGCCAAGGTCCCACATGGCAGGCTGGTCAGGAAGAGTTGATCATATGGGATCTAGAGTGCGATAGTCAATTTGATGCCGAACTGGACTGCAGCAGTCAGAAGTGGTAGTTGAGGATTGTTTTTCAGTTTGGAGGCTGTGACCAGTGGTGGTGATCATCCATACGAACGATCTGGATAAGACTGTTCTTGGTGTGGTTAGTATGTTCGTGGATGACAAGCCTTTGACAAAGTCCCACATGGCAGCCTGGACCAGAAAGTTTTGTCACTTGACTAAACAGAATGAAGTAGTAAATTGGAATTAATATTTCTTTATTGAGAGAAGCCAGAGGTGGTAGTAGATGCTTTCATGTGAATTAGAACAAATGCACAACACAACAGCAGAGGTACTGGCAATGTTAAAGCATATTAAGTTGTTAAAGCATGGTTAGTTGGACTAGGAGATTTACCCTGGATGCGAGGGGTGACCCCTGTGCCTAGCATCACTTTACAGGCATACAGTCAATCTATGTATATAAATTATTTTATGCATTTATATTTATTGTTTTTATTATTGTGCTCTTTATCTATTATCTATTATGTTTTTTTTTCATGTTGGTTCAGATCCAGAGTAACAATTATTTCTTTCTGCTTGTTTACACTTGTTTACAGGAAAAGACATTAAATGATCTTGAAATCTCTGGAGGTATATAAAGCCAGGAGGGTCACAGATATTGTGAATGGTCACAATCTGCTTTTCAGGGAAGGGGAGTGCACAGGTTTCGATGTTGTGCATTGTTTCTTCTTGACTGTTATAACCCCTGGCTTCAGGCACCAGTGAAAAAGACAGGAGAATGTGGGGAGGGGGAAGCAAGAAGCATAGCAATGGGCCATTCAGCCCAACGCATTCATACTGACCAAGTGGAGAAGGTTTGGTGAGTGGGAAAATGGGACACAGCAGGTATGGATTCCACCCCCATCGATGACCCCTTCTCCCGTCTTCAACCCTCCTCTTCTTCATGGACACCCCGCTCTGGTCTTCTGCCTGCTCTGGATCTCTTTATTGCTAACTGCCGACGGGACATCAACCGTCTCGACTTCACCGCACCTTGTCCCCATTCTAACCTCACTCCTTCGGAACGCTCTGCTCTCCACTCCCTCCGCACTAATCCTAACTTTATTATTAAACCCGCCGATAAGGGGAGTGCTGTTGTAGTCTGGCGTACTGACCTCTACCTTGCCGAGGCACAGCGACAACTCGCGGATACCTCCTCTTATTTACCCCTGGATCGTGACCCCACTAAGGAGCACCAGGCCATTGTCTCCCACACCATCACGGACTTTATCCGCTCAGGGGATCTCCCATCCACTGCTACCGACCTTATAGTTTCCACACCTTGCACTTCCCGTTTCTACCTCCTACCCAAGACCCACAAACCTGCCTGTCCTGGCAGACCTATTGTCTCAGCTTCCTCCTGCCCCACCAAACTCGTTTCTGCATACCTCGACACGGTTTTATCCCCCCTTGTTCAATCCCTTCCTACCTATGTTCGTGACACTTCTCACGCTCTTAAACTTTTCGATGATTTTAAGTTCCCTGGCCCCCACCACTTTGTTTTCACCATGGATGTCCAGTCCCTATATACTTCCATTCCCCATCAGGAAGGTCTCAAAGCTCTACGCTTCTTTTTGTATTCCAGACCTAATCAGTTCCCCTCTACCACCACTCTGCTCCATCTAGCGGAATTAGTCCTTACTCTTAATAATTTCTCCTTTGGCTCCTCCCACTTCTTCCAAACTAAAGGTGTAGCTATGGGCACCCGTATGGGTCCTAGCTATGCCTGCTTTTTTGTTGGCTTTGTGGAACAATCTATGTTCCGTGCCTATTCTGGTATCTGTCCCCCACTTTTCCTTCGCTACATCGACAACTGCATTGGCGCTGCTTCCTGCCCGCATGCTGAGCTCGTTGACTTTATTAACTTTGCCTCCAACTTTCACCCTGCCCTCAAGTTTACCTGGTCCATTTCCGACACCTCCCTCCCCTTTCTAGATCTTTCTGTCTCTGAAGACAGCTTATCCACTGATGTCTACTATAAGCCTACTGACTCTCATAGCTATCTGGACTATTCCTCTTCTCACCCTGTCTCTTGCAAAAACGCCATCCCCTTCTCGCAATTCCTCCGTCTCTGCCGCATCTGCTCTCAGGATGAGGCTTTTCATTCTAGGACGAGAGAGATGTCTTCCTTTTTTAAAGAAAGAGGCTTCCCTTCCTCCACTATCAACTCTGCTCTTAAATGCATCTCCCCCATTTCACGTACATCTGCTCTCACTCCATCCTCCCGCCGCCCCACTAGGAATAGGGTTCCCCTGGTCCTCACCTACCACCCCACCAGCCTCCGGGTCCAACGTACTATTCTCCGTAACTTCCGCCACCTCCAACGGGATCCCACCACTAAGCACATCTTTCCCTCCCCACCTCTCTCTGCATTCCGCAGGGATCGCTCCCTACGCAACTCCCTTGTCCATTCGTCCCCCCCATCCCTCCCCACTGATCTCCCTCCTGGCACTTATCCGTGTAAGCGGAACAAGTGCTACACATGCCCTTACACTTCCTCCCTTACCACCATTCAGGGCCCCAAACAGTCCTTCCAGGTGAGGCGACACTTCACCTGTGAGTCGGCTGGGGTGATATACTGCGTCCGGTGCTCCCGATGTGGCCTTTTATATATTGGCGAGACCCGACGCAGACTGGGAGACCGCTTTGCTGAACACCTACGCTCTGTCCGCCAGAGAAAGCAGGATCTCCCAGTGGCCACACATTTTAATTCCACATCCCATTCCCATTCTGACATGTCTATCCACGGCCTCCTCTACTGTAAAGATGATGCCACACTCAAGTTGGAGGAACAACACCTTATATTCCGTCTGGGTAGCCTCCAACCTGACGGCATGAACATCGACTTCTCTAACTTCCGCTTATGCCCCACCTCCCCCTCGTACCCCATCTGTTACTTATTTCTATACACACATTCTTTCTCTCACTCTCCTTTTTCTCCCTCTGTCCCTCTGACTATACCCCTTGCCCATCCTCTGGGTCCCCCCCCCCCGTCTTTCTCCCTGGGCCTCCTGTCCCATGATCCTCTCGTATCCCTTTTGCCTATCACCTGTCCAGCTCTTGGCTCCATCCCTCCCCCTCCTGTCTTCTCCTATCATTTTGGATCTCCCCCTCCCCCTCCTACTTTCAAATCCCTTACTCACTCTTCCTTTAGTTAGTCCTGACGAAGGGTCTCAGCCTGAAACGTCGACTGCACCTCTTCCTAGAGATGCTGCCTGGCCTGCTGCGTTCACCAGCAACTTTTATGTGTGTTGCATGGATTCATTTAAATGTTTTTGTTTGCAGCTTTTGTGTTTGTGAACAGTATGTATTTCTGAATTACCCTCATCAACCTGGTGATTAATCTGAGTGCTTTGAAGACTGATACGTGATATTTTACCTCTATTGTGAGAGCAGTTTCTCAATAGTATGACACAATGTAAACACAGTCTGCACTGGTTACTACTACTCTGATGCGTCAATGTCAGATTTCCAGCAGCCTTGTGCTTGTCAGTCACGACATTTCTGAGAAGCTAGAGGGGTTCTGCAGAGGCCTCACAGTGTAGTTGAGGGAAAGGACAAATCACTTTCAATGAGGCTTGAAGAAGTTCCCAAGAATCAGTCTTATCAAATGTGGGAGGATTTAATTTCAGTTTGAAATAAGAGTTTTAATCTAGAAAATTCACCTGACATTCGAGCTGATGTGGGGATGAATGAGTGGTTTTGAAACAGTGGCTGGAGTGCATTTTGTTCCTCTACTTTCCGCAGAGAGCTGTTTGAAACAGCATCTGCCATCTTTCGCGAGCAACACAGAGTGAGATGTGGAGAGGTTGGAGGTGCAAGGTCGATAGCATCTGTGGGTAGAGAAGCTCAGTTAATGTTTCAAGTCAGTAACTTTTTGTAGGGTCGAAATAGGCCCTTCGGACTGACATACATGCAAGGTGACTTCTTCAGTTGGTCTCATTTGCCTGTGTTCGGCCCATATCTCTCTCACTGGACTGAGTGTGGGTGCTCTGTGAAATGATCGCCCTGTTCGTGCTTGGTCTCATTGGTGAAGGAGTCCACATCGGGAGCACCAGATACAGTTCAGGTGAATCTCTGTCTCACCTGGAGGGGCTGATGAGGTCCTGGGATCAGGGTGGGAGTGGTGGCGACACATGTTTCACTTCCTGTGAAGGGCGGGGAAGTGCCAGGGGTCAGGGAGGGATGAATGGACCAGAAGTTACGGAACAAGTGGTCCTTTTGGAAGGTGGACAGGTGTGGAAAGGAGATGAGATTTGGCCACCAGCCAAAGTTTTATCAGCTGCATTGTGAATTTCCACTTTTTCTAATGAATCCCTAACTGAAAAAGTGTAGCCTTTCAACTGAGCTCCCAAGTTCCTTCTGTACATCAGTGTTCACAGTTCTCCGGGATTTATTGTATATTTTTATCTTACATTTGACCATCCAAGTTATATACCTCACACTTGTCTATTTGCCATTTCTCCACCCAACTTTCCAACTGGTCTATATCCTGTTGAATCTTTTGACAACCTTCATCACTATCTACAACTCCTCCAATGTTTTGTCATCTGTGACGTTACCAATCCGACCATCTCCATTTTCATCCAAAACATTTACATCATCAACAGCAGAAGTCCCAGCACTGAATGCCACTGGTCACAAGCCTCCAGTCAGAAAAACGGGTCTCTGTCTCTATCTCTATCACGAGTTCTGATGCAATGTGTTGTCCTGAAACATCGACCATTCTTTTGCCTCCACAGATTCTGCTCGACCCACTGAGTTCGTTATGCATCTGCAGTCTATTGTGTTGTAGACACTTCCACCTGCACCTTCAGCCTGTCTTTTATGACCAAGCCGATTCTAGATCCAATTTACCATGTATCTTGTGGCTTATACCTGCCCATTTTGAGGGACTTTGTAGAATGCTTTAAAGTCCATGTAGACGACATATACTGGCAGTCCCTCATCAATGATTCCTCAAGAAAAACTCAACTTAAATTTGTGAGATGGGACCTTCCCTACACAAAGTCATCCTGACTAACCCGAAGAAGTCCCGATGACGGGTCTCGACCTGAACTGTAATGTCCTGGTCTGTTTTGGTTGTTCTTCTTAAATATAGTAAGAAAATTGACTATTTTGAACCCTCTATTGCCTTGCCCATAGCAAAGTGAATACAAAGACCTTTAAGGCCCGGCAGTCCCCTTCCTTTCTTCCCTCAGTACCCTGGGACAGATGCTGTCAGGCACTTTAATGCTTGTCCAGAGACCCAACACATCCACCTCCTTCATATCAACCCTACCTTTACCATCATCCATGCCTTCCTCCTTGGTAAAGTACTCACTAAAGATCTTGCCCACTTCCTTTGGCTCCAGGCAGAGAGATTCCTGCCTCAGTCAAGAAGCCCTGCTCTTTCCCTTACTGTCCTCACTCCTCAAAAAGAAGTATCAAGTGCCTTGGGGATTTACATACTTCAACTTGCCAAGGACAATTTATGGTTCTTTCTGGCTCTTCTGATTTTCATGTTCACACTCCTTCCTGCTTCCACATCCTACACCTTATTTGTGCTTCCTTTACAATTTGGACTAAAATTACAGTGTTTGTTGTGTTCCCCTAGCATTCGAACATGTCAATTCTTCCACATTTAAAACTTGCCAGTTAGAATATTGGCTGTGGTGGGTGAGCAGTATGATGTGCCTTGTTGTAATGTTGTGTGATTGAAAAGCTACACCTCAGGCAAATCATTTCCATATTTTCTGGGATTGCTCTAAATTAAGTCTATTTTGGGAAGGTATTCATAGAACATTAGTTAAGGTACTTAGGTCCCAGATACCTCTGAACTTTGAGACGCTTTATTTGGGGCATGTATTGTTTCTTGAACAGAAGGAAGCTATAAAGTTACTGCAGGCCCTCTTAGCGGCAAGTAGGAAATCAATTACTAGAAAGTGGCTAAATCCAATACCACCTACGTTAGAAGACTGGCACGAAATTATCTTGGAAATATTTAAAATGGAAAAGTTGACTTACTCCCTGAGAATTCAAAAAGAAAAATTTTATCAAATCTGGAATAAATGGATTGAATATATAACCCCAATGCAAGCAGACTTTGACTCTCCTAATGATTTATACTGCTCTTCTCATCAACACAGTAATATTGCTAATGTAAGCACCCCTAGTCTAAATGTCTTTTTTTTTGTTTTCTTTTGGAAAATAGAGAATTAACACAAGTAAAGGGAAAGATTTGGTAAAGGGATAAAAAATGAAAAAATTAAGTAAATAAGTACATAGGGATTAGATAACTATGTCTGCGGGCAGGAGCAAGCATTAACAAATTAGGATATAAACACCTACAATGGTTGTTACATAGGCTTATATACAACATTTTGGACCAGTGGAAATGGTCCAGAAGAGTTATATGGAAACTATTATTACCATTTTTCTTAACAACTAATTCCATTACTTAGCCTAATAGATTAGTATTACCACAGTACATAATTATCTATTTAAGTGTCTAATTTTCTTTTATATCATCTCAATGTGTACTTAAGAATGTATAAATAATTGTAGTTTTATACATATCAAAAAATGGAAAAGGTTATATGTGTGAAAAAAGTACATGATATTTGTGAATTCCTTATCCAAATAAAAATAGAATTAAAAAAAAATAAAAGCTACACCTGGGTAAGTGTAAATGCGTGGTATGGGCTTGTCAGGCTGGATGTTACACCTGGGTAAGTGTAACTGGGTGGTGTGGGCTTGTCAGGTTGGATGTTACACCTGGGTAAGTGTAAATGCGTGGTATGGGCTTGTCAGGCTGGATGTTACACCTGGGTAAGTGTAACTGGCTGGTGTGGGCTTGTCAGGTTGGATGTTACACCTGGATAAGTGAAACTGGGTGGTGTGGGCTTGTCAGGTTGGATGTTACACCTGGGTAAGTGTAAATGCGTGGTGTCGGCTTGTCAGGTTGGATGTTACACCTGGGTAAGTGCAAATGCGTGGTGTGGGCTTGTCAGGTTGGATGTTACACCTGGGTAAGTGTAACTGGGTGGTGTGGGCTTGTCAGGTTGGATGTTACACCTGGGTAAGTGTAAATACGTGGTGTGGGCTTGTCAGGTTGGATGTTACACCTGGGTAAGTGTAACTGGGTGGTGTGGGCTTGTCAGGTTGCATGTTACACCTGGGTGGTGTGGGCTTCTCAGGTTGCATGTGACACCTGGGTAAGTGTAAATGCGTGGTGTGGGCTTGTCAGGTTGGATGTTACACCTGGGTAAGTGTAAGTGCGTGGTGTGGGCTTGTCAGGTTGGATGTTACACCTGGGTAAGTGTAACTGGGTGGTGTGGGCTTGTCAGGTTGTATGTTAAACCTGGGTAAGTGTAAATGCGTGGTGTGGGCTTGTCAGGTTGGATGTTACACTTGGGTAAGTGTAAATGCGTGGTGTGGGCTTGTCAGGTTGCATGTTACACCTGGGTAAGTGTAACTAGGTGGTTTGGGCTTGTCAGGTTGGATGTTACACCTGGGTAAGTGTAAATGCGTGGTGTGGGTTTGTCAGGTTGGATGTTACACCAGGGTAGGTGTAACTGGGTGGTGTGGGCTTGTCAGGTTGCATGTTACACCTGGGTAAGTGTAAATGCGTGGTGTGGGCTTGTCAGGTTGGATGTTACACCTGGGTAAGTGTAACTGGGTGGTGTGGGCTTGTCAGGTTGGATGTTACACCTGGGTAAGTGTAAATGCGTGGTGTGGGCTTGTCAGGTTGGATGTTACACCTGGGTGGTGTGGGCTTGTAAGGTTGGATGTTACACCTGGGTAGGTGTAAATGCGTGGTGTGGGCTTGTCAGGTTGGATGTTACACCTGGGTAAGTGTAACTGGGTGGTGTGGGCTTGTCAGGTTGGATGTTACACCTGGGTAAGTGTAAATGCGTGGTGTGGACTTGTCAGGTTGGATGTTACACCTGGGTAAGTGTAACTGGGTGGTGTGGGCTTGTCAGGTTGGATGTTACACCTGGGTAAGTGTAACTGGGTGGTGTGGGCTTGTCAGGTTGGATGTTACACCTGGGTGGTGTGGGCTTGTCAGGTTGGATGTTACACCTGGGTAAGTGTAAATGCGTGGTGTGGGCTTGTCAGGTTGGATGTTACACCTGGGTAAGTGTAAATGCGTGGTGTGGGCTTGTCAGGTTGGATGTTACACCTGGGTAAGTGCAAATGCGTGGTTTGGGCTTGTCAGGTTGCATGTTACACCTGGGTAAGTGTAAATGCGTGGTGTGGGCTTGTCAGGTTGGATGTTACACCTGGGTAAATGTAACTGGGTGGTGTGGGCTTGTCAGGTTGGATGTTACACCTGGGTAAGTGAAACTGGGTGGTGTGGGCTTGTCAGGTTGGATGTTACACCTGGGTAAGTGTAACTGGGTGGTGTGGGCTTGTCAGGTTGGATGTTACACCTGGGTGGTGTGGGCTTGTCAGGTTGGATGTTACACCTGGGTAAGTGTAAATGCGTGGTGTGGGCTTGTCAGGTTGGATGTTACACCTGGGTAAGTGTAAATGCGTGATGTGGGCTTTTCAGGTTGGATGTTACACCTGGGTAAGTGTAACTGGGTGGTGTGGGCTTGTCAGGTTGGATGTTACACCTGGGTAAGTGTAACCAGGTGTTGCGGGCTCGTCAGGCTGGAAGGAACTGTTACCATACTGTATCCCTAAATAAAATTTAGAAAATAGGATTAATGAATTTGGTACTTTGAGCTGTTTTGCCATTCTACAAGATCACATTAACTTCTTCTGAAGCCCATCTCCCCTCCTGTTGACAGCAGCTCACCAGAGTCCTCTGTTCTGGGCCAGTCTTTCAGTGTTTCAAAGTGTAGCCCATTGAAGATCCTTCCTCTCCCAGGATGAAGTCTTTAGAGCCTCTGTTGACATTTCTGTAGTGCTGGGTTCTTATGGAATGGAGTTGCTTGCCCCATGTCCACCCCTCCTGCTCTCACAGTTGTGTTTAGGACTGTCCATGGTAGATTAAGATCACAGCTAGTCTGTACCTAAACTCCTGATTAAAGAGAGGGAGTTCCACACACTCTTTGCAAAACTGATTCTTCACCCCCCAACTGTGGCCTGGCCCTGTCTTTGTGGTTGAACCTGTCACTTCCAGAACATTCTCTTTGTACTATTAAACCCTTCCAGCATTTTTAAAACCTCATTCACACCTTACCCCTTTAAACTCATGGGAACCAAACAAATGTGTGTGAGCAGTCCCTGAATCACTTATTTCCCAGAGTTGTGACATTTCCCTGTAATTATGAACATTACAGCTCAGTCTAGCCCTGTCAAGTCTCAACAAGACCAACTTTGCATCTAGTTATTCTACATACTTGTGAATAATTTCCATTCCCTGAAACACTTGAATGAAGCAATTGCCTTGACTTCATTGCCTCGATCTTGAGACCTCATAATTACGGTTTCTCTGTTAATGCTTGTGAACCTTGAATTGATTCAGGTCAAAATAAAGCAATTAAAATCAGCATCGCGCTATCAATCCCTTGAAGGAAAACACTCCTGTGACTCTTTACCTGGGCACACAGTAAAGCTTCCCTGCTGTCTCATCATGTGGGTTTACAGTCAGTGGCCATTTTGTTAGGTACTCCTGTGTACCTGCTTGTTTATGCAAATTTATAAGACCGATCTGTAAGACATAGGGGCAGAATTAGGCCATTCGGATCATTTAGTTTGCTCAGCCATTCCATCCGTGCCGGGTTGAACGTCGAGCTAGCCATTCGGCCTCATAAACAAAACAAGGGTCAAGTCAGGAACGTTTATATCGTGACCCAGTTAATCCGAAAGGAGACCAATCCTGACATCACGCGCCAGGCAAGAATGGCTGACTGTCTGGTGCAACATGCTAAAAAAAAAGCCATTCATTCATGGGTGATTTATTATCACTTTCCATCCCATTCTTCTGCCTTCTCCCTGCAACCTTTGATACCCTGATTAATCAAGAACCTGCCGGAAGGATGTTCAATTACATCCAGCCACCTTAGGGACTCCAGATTTGCTGTCTGTGTTTTCTCCCGTAGCCTCATTCTCTCCCACGAGGGCACATTAAGTATAAATATGTCTATTAAATAGTTATGTTAAAGTAGGTAGTGCAAAGTAACAGAAATAAAAAAGTTGTGAGGTAGAGTTCATGGACTGAATTTAGAAATCAGATGGCAGAGAGAAAGAAGCTGTTCCTGAATTGCTGAGTGTGTGCCTTTAGGCTTCTGTGCCTCCTTTCCGATGGTAACAGTGTGAAGAGGACATGTCCTGGTGCTGGGAATCCTTAATGATGGATGCCGCCTTTCTAAGGCACCGCTCCGTGAAGGTGTCTTAGATACTACAGAGGCTGGTACCCATGATAGAGCTGACTAATTTTACAAGTTTCTGCAACTTATTTCGATCTTATGCAGTAGCCTCTCCCCTCAATAGCAGACAGTGACACAGTCAGTCAGAATGCTCTCCACGGTACATTTGTAGAACTTTTCAAGTGTGTTAATTGACAAACTAAATCTCCTCAAACTCCTAATGAAATATAGCCCTATCTTGCTTTCTGTATAGCTGCATCAATATGTTGCATCCAGGTTAGGTCCTCAGAGATCTTGACACCCAGGAACTTGAAATTGCTCATTCTCCCCACTTCTGATCCCTCTAGGAGGACTGGCTTGTGTTCCCCTCTCTTACCCTTCCTGAGTCCACAATCAGCTCTTTGGTCTTGCTGAAGTTGTGCAAGGTTGTTTCTGCGACACCTCTGATATATCTTGCCCTTTTGTCACCATCTGAATTATGCCAACAATGGTTGTATCATCAACAAATTTATAGACGCTTTTGATCTATACTTAGCCACACAGAAATAGGTGTAGAGAGTAGAGCGGTGGGCTAAGCACACATTCCTGCGGAGTGCCAAGTGTTAATTGCCAGCGAGGTGGAGATGTTATTTCCAATCCACGCAGATTATGGTCTTCCGATTACGAAGTCAAGAATCCAGTTGCAGAGGGAGGTACAGAGGTCTACAGTCTGTAGCTTTTGCAATCAGGACTGTAGGAATGATGGTGTTAAATGCTGAGCTATAGTCAATAAACAGCATCCTGACATTGGTATTTGCATTGTCCAGGTGATCCAAGGCTGCGAGGAGAGCCACTGAGATTGTGTCTGCTGTAGACCTACTATGGCGATAGGCAAACTGCAGTGAGTCCAGGTCCTTCCTGAGACAGGTGTTGATCCTAACCATGACAAACCTCCCAAAGCATTTCATCACAGTAGGTGTGAGTGCTACTGGACGATAGTCGTTGAGGCAGTTCACGCTGCTCTTCTTGGGCACTGGTCTAATTGTCGCCCTTTTGAAGCAGGTGGGAACTTTCAACTGTAGCAGTGAGAGGTTGAAAATGTCTTTGACTACTCCCAGGAGTTGGTTGGCACAGGTTTTCAGAGCCTTACTAGGTATTCCATTGGACCCTGCTGCCCTACAAGGGTTCACCCACAAGGAAGACAGGTTGACGTCAGGCTCCGGGATAGAGATATAAACATAGAAAACATACAGCAAAATACAGACCCTTCATCCCACAAAGCTGTGCCGAACATGTCCCTACCTTAGAACTACCTAGACTTTACCCACAGCCCTCTATTTTTCTAAGCTCCATGTACCTGTCCAGGAGTCTCTTAAAAGACCCTATCGTATCCGCCTCCACCACCGCCGCCGGCAGCCCATTCCACACACTCACCACTCTCTGCGTAAAAAACTGACCCCTGACTTCTCCTTTGTATCTACCTCCAAGCACCTTAAAACTATGCCCTCTTGTGCTAGCCATTTCAGCCCTGGAGAAAAGCCTCTGACTATCCACACGATCAATGCCTTTCATTGTCTTGTATACCTCTATCAGGTCACCTCTCATCCTCACTTAACCTATTCTCATAAGGCATGCTCCCCAATCCAGGCAACATCCTTGTAAATCTCTTCTGCACCCGTTCTATGGTTTCCATGTCCTTCCCGTAGTGAGGCGACCAGAATTGAGCACAGTACACCAAGTGGGATCTGACCAGGGTCCTATATAGCTGCAACATTACCTCTCAGCTCTTAAACTCAATCCCACGATTGATGAAGAGCAATACACCGTATGCCTTCTTAACCACAGAGTCAATCTGCGTAGCAGCTTTGAGTGTCTTATGGACTCGGATCCCAAGGTCCCTCTGATCCTCCACACTGCCAAGAGTCTTACCATTAATGCTATATTCTGCATCATATTTGACCTATAAAAATGAACCACCTTACACTTATCTGGGTTGAACTCTATTTGCCACTTCTCAGCACAGTTTTGCATCCTATTGATGTCCTGTTGTAACCTCTGACAGCCCTCCACACTATCCACAACACCCCCAACCTTTGTGTCATCAGCAAATTTACTAACCCATCACTCCACTTCCTCATCCAGGTCATTTATAAAAATCACGAAGAGAAGAGGTCCCAGGACAGATCCCTGAGGCACAACACTTTTCTCCGGCCTCCATGCAGTATATGACCCATCTACAACCACTCTTTGCCTTCTGTGGGCAAGCCAGTTCTGGATCCACAAAGCAATGTCCCCTTGGATCCCATGCCTCCTTACTTTCTCAATAAGCCTTGCATGGGGTACCTTATCAAATGCCTTGCTGAAATCCATATACACGACATCTACTGCTCTACCTTCATCAATGTGTTTAGTCATGTCCTCAAAAAATTCAATCAGGCTGGTAAGGCATGAACTGCCTTTGACAAAGCCATGCTGACTATTCCTAATCATATTATGCCTCTCCAAATGTTCATAAATCCTGCCTCTCAGGATCTTCTCCATCAACTTACCAACCACTGAAGTAAGACTCACTGGCCTATAATTTCCTGGGCTGTCCCTGCTCCCTTTCTTGAATAAGAGAACAACATCTACAACCCTCCAATCCTCCAGAACCTCTCCCATCGTCATTGATGATGCAAAGATCATTTCCAGAGGCTCAGCAATTTGCTCCCTCGCTTCCCACAGTAGCCTGGGATATATCCCATCCGGTCCCAGTGACTTATCCAACTTGATGCTTTCCAAAAGCTCCAGCACATCCTCTTCCTTAATATCTACATTCTCAAGCTTTTCAGTCCACTGCAAGTCATCCCTACAATCGCCAAGATCCTTTTCCATAGTGAATACTGAAGCAAAGTACTCATTAAGAACCTCTGCTATTTCCTCCGGTTTCATACACACTTTTCCACTGTCACACTTGATTGGTCCTATTCTCTCACGTCTTATCCTCTTGCTCTTCACATACTTGTAGAATGCCTCAGGGTTTTCCTTAATCCTGTCTGCCAAGGCCTTCTCATGGCTCCTTCTGGCTCTCCTAATTTCATTCGTAAACTCCTTTCTGCTCATTTTATAATCTTGTAGATTCCTATCATTACCCACTTTTTTGAACCTTTCGTAAGCTCTTTTCTTCTTGACTAGATTTACAAAAGCCTTTGTATACCACAGATCTTGTACCCTACCATTCTTTCCATGTGTCATTGGAACGTACCTGTGCCGAACCCCATGCAAATACCCCCTGAACATTTGCCACATTACTTCCGTACATTTTCCTGAGAACATCTGTTTCCAATTTATGCTTCCAAGTTCCTGCCTGATAGCCTCATATTTCCCCTTACTCCAATTAAACATTTCCCTAACTTGTCTGTTCCTATCCCTCTCCAGTGCTATGGTAAAGGAGATAGAATTGTGATCACTATCTCCAAAATGCTCTCCCACTGAGAGATCTGACACCTGACCAGGTTCATTTCCCAATACCAGATCAAGTACAGCCTCTCCCCTTGTAGGCTTTTCTACATATTATGTCAAGAAACCTTCCTGAACACACCGAACAAACTCCACCCCCTCTAAACCCCTCACTCTAGGGAGATGCCAATCAATATTTGGGGAATTGAAATCTCCCACCACAACAACCCCGTTATTATTGCTCCTTTCCAGAATCTGACTCCCTATCTGCTCCTCGATGTCCCTGTTACTGTTGGGAGGTCTATAAAAAAACACCCAGTAGAGAAATTCATCCCTTCCTATTCCTAACTTCCACCCACAGATCACAGGGGCATCTGATAGTACAGGGGATCCTCATAGCTGTAATTTTATTCTCCCTGTCAAAGCAAGCATAAAAGGCATTGAGTTCGCCTGGTAATGAAGCATCACTGTCATTCATGATATTGGGTTTTGCTTTGTAGGAAGTAGTGGCCTGCAAACCCCGACACAGTTGACATGCATCTGATATCACCTTCAACCTCTCCCGGAATTGTTTCTTTGCTCTTGAAATAGCCTTCCACAAGTCATACCTGGTTTTCTTTACAGACCTGTGTTACCAGACTTAAATGCTATAGATCTAGCCCTCAGCAGACTATGAACCTCAAGGTTAATCCACGGCTTTTAGTTTGGGAATGTACAGTACGTTTTCGTTAGCACACACTCATCCACATGATCTTAATGAAGTCAGTGACAACTGTGGCGTACTCATTCAGGTTCAAAGATGAACCTGAACATAGTCCAGTCCACTGCTTCAAAGCAGTCCTGTAGGCGCTCCTGTGGTTCACTGGTCCAAACCTTCTTGGTTCTCATTACTGGTGCTGCAGTCTTCAGACTCTACCTATTCTCAGGGAGTAGAAATACAGCTAGGTGATCAGACCTACCAAAGTGTGGGCATGGGATAGCTTGGTAGGCACTCCTAAACTTAGTGTAACAGTGGTCCAGTGTGTTATTTCCTCTGGTACTGCAGGGGATTTGTTGATGATAATTATTTAGTGACTTTATCAAGCTGGCCTGGTTAAAATCCCCCGAAATGATGGGGAAGGCCTCGTCCTTGTTGATTACATTGCTCAGTTTGTCTAGAGCCTGTTTTGACATTAGCCTGAGGTGGAATGAACACTGCTACCAAAAATATCACTGAAATCTCCCGCGGCCTGTAAAATGGCCGGCACGTAATTGCAAGGTAATCCAGGTCTGATGAGCAATATTGGTACGTCACCGAAACATTAGTACACCACAAGGAGTAGAGCACGAGGTACACCTCCACCTTTACTTTGGATAGACTTGACCAACGTATCTTGATGCTGAATTGTGAACCTGTGTATTTGAATCGCAGCGTCCAACACAAAAGGGGTTAACCAAAATTCAGTAAAACAAAAGCAGCACACGCTCCTAACGTCCCTCTGATACAGCACCTGGCTATGAGATCGTCAATTTTATCTGCCGGCAAGGTAATTGGCATTGGGAGTCAAAAACCTTGATCTTTAAGCCAGCATGTCAACCCCTCTTTCATCAGTCCAGTCTATAACGGTCGAATTTAAGCAGCAATAGATCACTCAATTAAAATTTCAACACTTACTGTACAGATCATCAATGCGGATATGGTTCTCAGCTGTGGCAGGCTAAAGTGAGAATATTTGATGTTTTCTATCATTTTAAATGAGAGCTGCCATTCAGGTTTTCAGTGGTGTTGACACCCCAGAAGTGAAAATACAAAATAGTCCTTCTGCCATTTTGGAGATAGTGATCACAATTCTATCTCCTTTACAATAGCATTGGAGAGGGATAGGAAAAGACAAATTAGGAAAGCGTTTAATTGGAATAAGGGGAAATATGAAGCTATCAGGCAGGAACTTGGAAGCATAAATTGGGAACAGATGTTCTCAGGGAAATGTACGGCAGAAATGTGGTAAATGTTCAGAGGATATTTGTGTGGCGTTCTGCATAGGTACATTACATTGAGGGAGGGAAAGGATGGTAGGGTACAGGAACCGTGGTGTACAAATCTAGTCAAGAGAAAAGAAAAGCTTACGAAAGGTTCAAAAAACTAGGTAATGACAGAGATGTTGAAGATTATAAGGCTAGCAGGAAGGAGCTTAAGAATGAAATTAGGAGAGCCAGAAGGGGCCGTGAGAAGGCCTTGGCAAGCAGGATTAAAGAAAACCCCAAGGCATTCTACAAGTATGTGAAAAGCAAGAGCATAACACGTGAGAGAATAGGACCAATTAAGTGTGACAGTGGAAAAGTGTGTATGGAACCGGAGGAGATAGCTGAGGTACTTAATGAATACTTTGCTTCAGTATTCACTATGGAAAGGATCTTCAGAATGAGAATCAGGTTTATTATCACGGCACGTGACATGAAATTTGTTAACTTAGCAGCAGCACTTCAATGCAATACATAATCTAGCAGAGAAAAAAATAATAAATGAAATAATCATAATAATAAATAAACAAGTAAATCAATTATGTATATTGAATAGATTTTTTAAAATGTGCACAAACAGAAATACTGTATATTTTTTAAAAGTGAGGTTGTGTCCAAAGATTGAATGTCCATAAGACCATAAGACAAAGGAGCAGAAGTAGGCCATTCGGCCCATCGAGTCTGCTCCACCATTTTATCATGAGCTGATCCATTCTCCTATTTAGTCCCACTCCCCCGCCTTTTCACCATAACCTTTGATGCCCTGGTTACTCAGATACCTATCAATCTCTGCCTTAAATACACCCAATGACTTGGCCTCCATTGCTGCCCGTGGCAACAAATTCCATAGATTCACCACCCTCTGACTAAAAAAATTTCTTCACATTTCTGTTCTGAATGGGCGCCCTTCAATCCTTAAGTCATGCCCTCTCGTACTAGACTCCCCCATCATGGGAAACAACTTTGCCACATCCACTCTGTCCATGCCTTTCAACATTCAAAATGTTTCTATGAGGTCTCCCCTCATTCTTCTAAACTCCAAGGAATACAGTCCAAGAGCGGACAAACATTCCTCATATGTTAACCCTCTCATTCCTGGAGTCCTTCTAGTGAATCTTCTCTGTACCCTCTCCAGCGTCAGAACATCCTTTCTTAAATAAGGAGACCAAAACTGCCCACAGTACTCCAAGTGAGGTCTCACCAGCGCCTTATAGAGCCTCAACATCACATCCCTGCTCTTATACTCTATTCCTCCAGAAATGAATGCCAACATTGCATTCGCCTTCTTCACTACTGACTCAACCTGGAGGTCAACTTCAAGGGTATCCTGTACGAGGACTCCCAAGTCCCGTCGCATCTCAGAACTTTGAATTCTTTCCCCATTTAAATAATAGTCTGCCGGTTTATTTTTTCTGCCAAAGTGCATAACCATAAACTTTCCAACATTGTACTTCATTTGCCACTTCTCTGCCCATTCTTCCAATCTATCCAAATCTCTCTGCAGACTCTCCGTTTTCTCAGCACTACCGGCCCCTCCACCTATCTTCATATCGTCAGCAAACTTAACCACAAAGCCATCTATTCCATAATCCAAATCGTTGATGTACAATGTAAAAAGAAGTGGCCCCAACACTGATCCCTGTGGAAAACCACTGGTAACCGGCAGCCAACCAGAATAGGATCCCTTTATTCCCACTCTCTGTTTCCTGCCAATCAGCCAATGCTCTATCCACGTATGTAACTTTCCCGTAATTCCATGGGCTCTTATCTTGTTAAGTAGCCTCCTGTGTGGCACCTTGTCAAAGGCCTTCTGAAAATCCAAATATACAACATCCACTGCATCTCCCTTGTCTAGCCTACTTGTAATTTCCTCAAAAAATTGTAATAGGTTTGTCAGGCAGGATTTTCCTTTAAGGAATCCATGCTGAGTTCTGCCTATCTTGTCATATGCCTCCAGGTACTCTGTAACCTCATCCTTGACAATCAACTCCAACAACTTCCCAACCACCGACGTCAAGCTAACAGGTCTATAATTTCCTTTTTGCTTCCTTGCCCCCTTCTTAAATAGCAGAGTGACATTTGCAGTCTTCCAGTCTTCTGGAACCATGCCAGAATCTATTGACTTTTGAAAGATCATCGCTAATGCCTCAGCAATCTCCACAGCTACTTCCTTCAGAACATGAGGGTGCATTCCATCTGGTCCAGGAGATTTATCTACCTTTAGACTATTCAGCTTCCTGAGTACTTTCTCTGTCGTAATTGTGACTGCGCACACTTCTCTTCCCTGCCACCCTTGAGTGTCCGGTATACTGCTGATGTCTTCCTCAGTGAAGACTGATGCAAAATACTCGTTCAGTTCCTCTGCCATCTCCTTATCTCCCATTACAATTTCTCCAACATCATTTTCTATCGGTCCTATATCTACTCTCACCTGTCTTTTACTCTTTATATACTTGAAAAAGCTTTTAGTATCCTCTTCGATATTATTTGCTAGCTTCCTTTCATAGTTAATCTTTTCTCTCTTAATGACCTTCTTGGTTTCCTTTTGTAAGGTTTTAAAAACTTCCCAATCCTCTGTCTTCCCACTAATTTTTGCTTCCTTGTATGCCCTCTCTTTTGCTTTAACTTTGGCTTTGACTTCTCTTGTCAACCACAATTGCATCCTTTTTCCACTCGAAAATTTCTTCTTCTTTGGAATATTCCAAAATGTCCATTGAGGAATCAGATGGCAGAGGGGAAGAAGCTGTTCCTGAATCACTGAGTGTGTGCCTTCAGGCTTCTGTCCCTCTTACCTGATGGTAACAGTGAGAAAAGGGCATGCCCTGGGTGCTGGAGGTCATTAATAATGGACGCTGCCTTTCTGGGAGACCGCTCCCTAAAGATGTCCTGGATACTTTGTAGGCTAGTACCCAAGATGGAGCTGACTAAATTTACAATCTTCTGTAGCTTCTTTCGGTCCTGTGCATTAGCACCCCACCCCCATACCAGACAGTGATGCAGCCTGTCAGAATGCTTTCCGCAGTACAACTATAGAAGTTTTTGAGTTTATTTGTTGATATGCCAAATCTCTTCAAACTTCTAATAAAGTATAGCTGCTGTCTCGCCTTCTTTATAACTACATCAATATGTTGGGACCAGGTTAGATCCTCAGAGATCTTGACACCCAGGAACTTGAAGCTGTTCACTCTCTCCGCTTCTGAGCTCTCTGTGAGGATTAGTATGTGTTCCTTCGTCTTACCCTTCCTGAAGTCCACAATCAGCTCTTTTGTCTTACTGACGTTGAGTGCCAGGTTGTTACTGCGGCACCATTCCACTAGTTGACATCTCACTCCTCTTCACCTGAGATTCTACCAACAATGGTTGTATTGTCAGCAAATTTATAGGTGGTATTTGAGCTATGCCTAGCTACACAGTCATGCATATATAGAGAGTAGAGCAGTGGGCTAAGCACACACCCCTGAGGTGCGCCAGTGTTGATCATCAGCGAGAAGGGAATGTTATCACCAATCCTCACAGATTGTGGTGTTCCGGTTAGAAAGTCAAGGATCCAATTGCAGAGGGAGGTACAGAGGCTCAGGTTCTGCAACTTCTCGATCAGGACTGTGGGGATGATGGTATTAAGTGCTGAGCTATAGTCGATGAACAGCATCCTGATGTAGGTGTTTGTGTTGACCAGGTGGTCTAACACCGTGTGGAGAGCCATTGAGATTGTGTCTGCCGTTGACGGATTGTGGCGATAGGCAAATTGCAATGGGTCCAGGTCCTTGCTGAGGCAGGAGTTCAGTCTAGTTATGACCAACCTCTCAAAGCATTTCATCACTGTAGATGTGAGTGCTACCGGTCAATAATCGTTAAGGCAGCCCACATTATTCTTCTTAGGACCTGACGAAGGGTCTCGGCTTGAAACGTCGACTGCACCTCTTCCTACAGATGCTGCTTGGCCTGCTGTGTTCACCAGCAACTTTGATGTGTGTTGCTTGAATTTCCAGCATCTGCAGAATTCCTGTTGTTTCCCTGAATACAGTCCAGTCTGCTGATTCAATGCCTGTAGGCTCCTGCGCTTCCCTTGTCCGTACCTTCTTGGTCCTCACTACTGGTACTGCAGTCTTCAGTCTCTGCCTATACTCAGGGAGTAGAAGTACAGCCAGGTGATCAGACTTCCCGAAGTTATGGAGTGGAATAGCACGGTAGGCATTCTTGATGGTGGTGTAACAATGGTCCAGTGTGTTGTTTCCTCTGGTATTGCAAATGATCTGCTGATAGTCGTTACTTAGTGATTTTTTCAGACTGGCCTGGTTAAAATCTCCCAAAACAATGGTGAAGGCATTAGGATGCACTGTTTTGTGCATGTTGATCCCATTGCTCAGATCATCTGAAGCCTGCTTGACATTGGCCTGAGGTGGAATGTACTCTGCTACCAAAACGACCCCAGAGAACTCCCGTGGTAGGTAAAAAGGACAGCACTTTACTGCTAGATATTCCAACTCTGGTGAGCAGAATTGGGACAGCACTGATATATCTGTGCACCAAGAAGAGTTAACCCTGAGGCATACTCCTCCACCTCTGCTTTTGAGAGACTTTTTAGATCTATTCTGACAGTGTATAGTGAACCCGTCGATCTGAATTGGTGCATCCGGTATGGAAGGGGTTAACCAGGATTCCGTGAAACAAAGGACACACGCGGTCCTAACGTCCCTCTGGTTCAGCACCCTGGCTCTGAGATCATCAATTTTATTCACCAGAGACTGCACGTTCACCTGGAAGATAGTCGGTATAGGGAGTTTAAAACCTCATTTCCTTAAACGCACTTGTAACCCGGATCTAGACCCGCGCTTCCTCCGTGGGCACTTCCGACCACAATCGGTGTTGTTTCCATCGGTTTTAAGCAGCGATAGTTCATTTAAACGCATTAAGATATCTTTGTTGACTGTACTGACCTTGGAAGCAGTTGTGCTTTTTAGCTGTATCGGGCTGAAACGGGAATATTTGATCATATCCATTGAGAGTACTGCTGCTACTCTAGTTGTGTCACTAAAGACCATGTACACAACATCCACTGCCTTACCGTCATAAACTTTCCTGGATAGCTTGCTCAAAAACCTCTATAAAATTGGTTAGACACAACCCACCACACACAAAGCCATGCTAACTATCCTTAATCAGTCCATGTCTATCCAAATACTTGTGTGTTCAGTCCCTCAGAATACCAATAATTCTCCCACTAGTGATGTCAGGCTCACCAGCCTATAATTTCCTGGTTTATTTTTAGACCCTAAATTACAGCTAATTAATTAAAGTAAGGATGATGCAGGTTCAGCTGATGTGCTGTAGCTGCATGATGTGGGAGCTGGTGGACCCCATTGTGGTTCCTGGTGACCACATCTGCAACAAGCGTTGGCTGCTCGAGGAACTCAGGCTCAAAGCTGATGACCTGGAATCTGAGCACATCAGGGAGGGGGAGAGTTACCTGGATTCACTGTTTCAGGAGGTAGTCACATCCATTAGATTAGCTGTTCAAATTTGGTCTGTGGTCAGGGACTGTGAGTGAGACAGGTAATGGGATCCAAGAGACAGTGCTGGAGGAGTCTCAGTCCTTGAGCTCGTCCAACAGGTCAGATTCTTGCTCCCTGTGTGGATGAGAGTGGGGGCTGTAGGAAGGATGAACAACCTAACTGTGGCACCATTCAAGGGTTGGGGAGGAAGAAGAGAAATATAGTGGTAATAGGGGATAATATAGTCAGGGGAATAGACAGAGTTCTCTGTTTTGAGGATAGAGCATCCTGAAGGCTGTGTTACCTGCCTGGTGCCCAGGTTCAGAACATCTTATCTGACCTGCAGAGGAATTTGCAGTGGGAAAGCAAAGATCCAGTTGTCATGGTCCATGTGGGTACCAACGACATAGGTAGAACAAGGAAAGAGGTTCTGCTGAGGGAATTTGAGCAGCTAGGGACTAAATTAAAAAGCAGAACCAAAAAGGTAGTAATCTTTATATTAGTACCTGAGCCATGTGCAAATTGGCAGAGGGTCAGGAAGATTAAAGAGTTAAATGCATGGCTCAAGGATTGGTGTGGGAGAAGTGTGTTTGAATTCATGGGAAATTGGCACCAGTATTGGGAAAGGAGGGAGCTGTACCAATGGGACGGGCTCCATCCGAACCGTGATGGGACCTGGATCCTAGTGAATCACACAAATAGGGCTGTGGATAGGGCTTAAAACTAAATAGTAAGGGGATGGGTTCAACAGATTGGAGAAGAAAGGATAAAGTAAAAGAGAAAAGTGTGGATAAAGATTTAAAAAAATAAGAGAAAAGTAAAAGTGGAATGAAGAATAGTCAAGTGCAGAAGAGTAAAAGATTACGAGATATGAAAAGCACAATGAGTGTAAGGGCACATTATTTAAATGCCTGTAGTATTTGAAACAAGGGCGGTGAACTTGTGTCTCAAATCAGCACAAAAGGGCTGATTCAGTGGCCATTACAGAGACGTGATTGCAGGGTGGAGAGGACTGGGAATTAAATATCCAAGGATATCAGGTAATACGGAAGGATAGGCAGGAAGGTAAGGGATGTGGGGTAGTGCTCTTAATTAAAGATGAGATCAGGACGATAGTGAGAGACGATATAAGATGTAAGGAGTAGAATGTTGAATCCATCTGGGTAGAGATTAGGAATAATAAAGGGGAAAAAATCACTGGTGGGAGTTGTCTCTGGGCCACCAAATAATCACATTACAGTGGTTCAGGCAGCAAAGAGAGAAATATCTGAGGCATGTGAGAATGGAACAGCAGTTATCATGGGGGACTTGCACATAGATTGGATGAATCAAGTTGGTCAAGAAATTCTTGAGGACGACTTCACAGAATGCATCCGTGATGGCTTTCTTGAACAGCATGTTACTGAACCTACAAGGGAATGTGCTATCTTAGATCTGATACTGTGCAATGAGTTAGGTAAAATTGGTGATCTTGCAATTAGGGGTCCTCTTGGAAAGAGTGATGACAGTATGACTGAGCTTCTCATACAAATGGAGGGTATAATAATTCAATCTAAAACCAGTGTATTATGTCTAAACAATGGAGACTACAATAGGATGAAGGAGGATTTGGCCAGAGTTGACTAGGAACACAGACTATATGGTGGGGCAGTTGAGGAACTGTGGAAGACTTTCAAAGAGATTTTTCACAGTGCTCAACAAAAGTATATTCCAGTTAAAAGCAAGGACAGTAAGAGTGGAGAGAGCCAGCCTTGGATAACTAATGAAATAAAAGAAGGCATCAAACTAAAAGCTTGTGCATACAAAGTCGCCAAGAGCAGTGGGAAACTGGAAGATTGGAAAGCTCTAAAAAGCAACAAAGTACCACTAAGCGAACAATAAAGAAAGGGAAGCTAGATTATGTAAATAAACTAGCACAAAATATAAAAAAGGATAGTAGAAGTTTTTATAATTGTGTAAAGCAGAAAAGGGTGGCTAAAGTGAATGTAGGTCACTTGTGGGCTTGAAGATAGATAAGTCCCCTGGTCCTGATGGAATGCATCCCAGGGTATTGAAAGAAATGGCACAAGTTATAGTAGAGGCTTTGGTGATGATTTACCAAAAGTCTCTGGACTCTGAGCAGGTCCCGGTGAATTAGAAGAAGATGAATGTCACACCTCTGTTCAAAAAAGAATGTAGGCAAAAGACAGGTAACCAACTATAGGCCAGTTAGTTGAACATCTGTAGTTGGGAAAATCCTTGCTATCATTAAAGAAGAACTAGAAAAGCATCTGGAGAGAAATGGATCCATCAGGCAAATGCAGCATGAATTCAGCAAAGGCAGGTCTGTTTGACAAACTTACTGGAGTTCTTTAAGGATATAACAAGCACAGTGGATAAAGGGGAACAGGTGGATGTTATTTACTTGGATTTCCAGAAGGCGTTCGATAAAGTGCCACATAAAAGTTTTATCTTTGTGGATAGAGGATTGGTTAACTAATAGAAAGTAGAGAGTAGGAATACATGGGTGTTACTCCGGTTGGCAATCAGTGGTGAGCGGTGTGCCGCTGGGGTCGATGCTGGGCCTGCAAATGTTCACGATTTACATTAACGACCCAGAAGAGGGGACTGAGTGTAGTGCCTCTAAGTTTGCTGATGATAAAATTGAGTGGAAAAGCAAATTGTGCAGAAGATATGGAGAGTCTGCAGAGAAGAGATATAGATAGGTTAAGTGAGTGGGCAAGGGTCTGGCAGATGGAGTACAATGTTGGTAAATGCGAGGTCATCCACTTTGGAAGGAAAAATGAAAGAGCAGATTATTATTTAAATAGTAAAAAAAGTTGCAGCATGCTGCTGTGCAGAGGGATTTGGGAGGCTTGTGCATGAATCACTGAAGGTCGGTTTGCAGGTGCAGCAGGCTATCAAGAAGGCAAATGGAATGTTGGCCTTCATTGCCAGAGGGATTGAATTTAAGAGCAGGGAGGTTATGCTGCAACTGTACAGGGTACTGGTGAGGCCACATCTGGAGTACTGTGTGCAGTTCTGGTCTCCTTACTTGAGGAAGGATATATTGGCTTTGGAGGCGGTGCAGAGGAGGTTCACTAGGTTGATTCCAGAGATGAGGGGGTTAGACTATGAGGAGAGGTTGAGTCGCCTGGGTCTGTACTCGCTGGAATTCAGAAGAATGAGAGGAGATATTTTAGAGACATAATAAAATTATGAAAGGGATAGATAAGATAGAGGCAGGAAAGTTGTTTCCACTGGTAGGTGAGACTAGAACTAGGAGACATGGCTTCATGGTTCAGAGGAGTAGTTTTAGGACGGAGATGAGGAGGAACTGCTTTTCCCAGAGAGTGGTGAATCTGTGGAATTCTCTGCTCAACGAAGCAGTGGCGGCTACATCAGTAAATATACTTAAGACAAGATTGGATAGATTTTTGCATAGTAGGGGAATTAAAGATTTTGGGGAAAAAGCAGGTAGATGGAGATGAGTCCATGGTCAGGTCAGCCATGATCTTATTGAATGGCGGAGCAGGCTCAACGGGCCAGATGGCCGACTCCTGCTCCTATTTCTTATGTTCTTTCTTGAACAGCAGAACAACATTGGGTATCCTCCAGTCCTCTGGTACCTCACCTGTCGCTAAGAATGATTTAAATATCTCTGGTAGGGCCCTGGCAATTTTTGCAGGGTCTGAGGGAACGTTTTGTTAGGTCCTGGGTGTTTATCTACCCTAATTTGCCTCTCTTCTATAGACTCTGTGTCTGCCTCCTGAGTAAATACAGATGCAAAAATTTATTTAAGATTCCCCCCATCTGTTTTATCTCCACACATGGATTACCATTCTGATCTTCCAGAAGACGAATTTTATCCCTTGCAACACTCATACTTTTAACATAAGATTCTCCTTCACCTTGTCTTCTGGGGCCAACTCATGCCTTTTTTTAGCCGTCCTGATTTCTCTCTTGTGTTCTCTTGCGTTTCTTATACTCCAGAAGCACCCCATTTGTTCCTACCTGCACTTGCTAGGTACCTGCTTTTTTTCCTTAACCAGGGCCTCAGCCAAGGTTCCCTACAGTTGTTATCTTTACCTTTTATTCTGACAAACACATACAAGCTTTGTTCTCTCAAAATTTCACTTTGGAATGCCTCCCACTTACCAAGTACACTTTTGCCAGATTACAGTCTGTCCCAGTCCATGCTTGCCAGGTGTTTTCTGATATCATCAAAATTGGCTTTTCTCCAATTTAGAATTTCAACCTGTAGATTAGACCCATCTTTTTGCATACTTACATTGAAACTAATGGCATTGTGATCAAGCGATGCAAAGTGTTCCCCTACACAAACTTCTTTTACCTGCCCTGTCTCATTCCCTAATAGCAGATCTAGTATCGCACACTTGCTCAGTGGGACTTCTGTGTACTGATTAGGGAAACTTTCCTGAACACATTTGACAAACTCTATACCATCTAGTCTTTTTACAGTATGAGATTCCCAGTCAATATGTGGGAAGTTAAAATCACCCACTGTTGCAATCTTATGTTTTTGCAACAGCCTGCAACCTCTGCAAATTTGTTCCTCGGGCTGTTGGGTGGTCTGTAATATGGCCCCACCGATGTAGTCATACCTTTCTTATTTCTCAGTTCCAATATCATAATTCGAGGTGTTGACCCATGCCCTGAGCTCATCTACCTTTCCTATGATACTTTTTGCCTCTCCTGGGATTTTCACGCACAACAGTTTCTAGTGTTTACAGAGAATGGTGTGGAAAAACAAAATATTTCCAGTGAGTGGCAGTTTTATGGACAAAAATGTCTTATTATTCAGAGAGGTCAGAGTCAGGAAGACAACAGTAACTCAAATAACCACACATTACAACAATGGTGTGCAGAAGAGCACATTGAAGTTTGAAGTGAATGGGCTGCAGCAGCAGAAAGCCACAAACATACACCCACTGGCCACTTTATAAATACAGAAGGTATACAATAATACAGGAGTGTGTATGGGTTGTGTACAGAGCAAAGCTTCTGCTGCACTATGCCTTAACACATTCCCAGGGAATTGCCATCACAAATTCCTTGTTCACATAAAGGTAACAGAGTAAACAGTGTACACAGTACTGATGGAGTGCAAACGGAAGTGCTGGAACTGCTGAAAGAAGGAGAGATGTGTCACTGTCGGCAATCTTTGAGCCCTTCCTCTGCACCACTCAGTGCCGAACCTAACCCAAATCGTTGTTCCAAACTCTGCCACTGTAGGTTTGTCAGTGCTGTCAGATGTGTACCCAGCCCGAATCCTGCCCCGATTACTCAGAGAATATCAAACATCACTGGACGAAAGTGAGACACCACGCTCTGTGGAGATGCGAATGAAGATCGGAGAGGTGCTGATGCGCTGTACGAGAGCACTGGGTGAGTCACTCCGGACAGGCACTGTCCTTTGGTTGGAATCCATACTCCAGAGCTTCTCTGGAGGTGTCTGAAAGTCTGAGCTTCTGAAATGTGACTACTGGTTGGCTGACATTGGGGAACTGCATCTGTCCAGATGACAGGTCTCAACCCTATGCAACAAATAAGTCCATTTCCCTCCATAGATGCTGCCTGGCCTGCTGAGTCCCTCCAGCACTTTGTGACTTGTACCTTGTTCCAGCAGTTGCACTCTGTGTCTTCCTAAGGATTGTTAAATGTCTGTCTGCTATCAGAGTTGAGTTTATTATCAACAATGAACACAGCAACATCACAGGGACAGAGCATCATATAAGTAGCACTCACAAGAAAAAACATCAATTATGCACAATGTTTACCACAAAAAGAAACAAAGTCTATTCTAGTCATTGTCAGTATTAAATGTCGAACTTAAAACTGAAGTAATTTGAGGATCCATATGTATAGATGACTAATATAAAAAGACAAGCTCAAAAAAATTAAGTCAAAGACTATTACCATTGTATATCGTCAGACAGAGCATGAGGAGGAAGTATTTTGCTGCAGTTATAAGAGATGGCTATTAGAACCTGAAACGTAAAACAATGCAGGAAGAACAGAGTGGATCAGGCCGCATCTGTGGAAGCAAAAAGTATATTTCCATATTTTGGATGGAAAACCTGCATCCATCTTCCTCTTCGGCGCAGCCCCCTCAATCCCTCCTTCCTTGCCCCCCCCTCAATCCCTCCTTCCTTGCCCCCCAATCCCTCCTTCCTTGCCCCCAATCCCTCCTTCCTTGCCCCCCCTCAATCCCTCCTTCCTTGCCCCCCCTCAATCCCTCCTTCCTTGCCCCCCTCAATCCCTCCTCCCTTGCCCCTCCAATCCCTCCCCTTTCCCCTCCAATCCCTCCTCTCTTGCCTCCCAATCCCTCCTCCCTTGCCCCTCCAATCCCTCCTCCCTTGCTCCCCTCAGTCCCTCCTCCCGTGCCCCCCTCAATCCCTCCTCCCTTGCCACCCTCAATCCCTGCTACCTCAACCCTCTGCTTAATCCCCTTTCTTAATCCTGTTTCTTTCTGTACATGATCATTGTGCTGTGATCGTAAAACATAGGAACAGAATTAGGCCATTCAGCCCATCGAGCCTGCTCTGCCATTCCATCATTATCCCCCCTCAACCCCTATTCTCCTGCCCTCTCCATGTAACCCCTGACACTCTGACTAATCAAGAACCTACCAATCTCTTTAAATATACTCAATGACTTGGCCAACACAGCCATCTGTGGCAATGAATTCCACAGATTCACTACCAGCTAAAGAAATTCTTCTTCATCTTTATTCTAAAGGGACGTCCTTTTATTCTGAGGCTGTGCCATCCAATCCTAGACTCCTCCACTATTGGAAACATTCTCTCCACTTCAACAAATGTAACGTTGTGGCTTTATAAGGCACTGATGAGGTCTCACTTTGAGTATTGTGAGCAGTTTTGTGCCCCTTATATAAGAAAGGATGTGCTGAGATTGGAGAGGGTTCAAAAGATATTCACAAAAATGATTCTGGATTGCAAGTCTTATCATATCAGGAGCATTTGATTGCTCTGGGCCTGTTCTCCCTAGAATTCAGAAGAATGAGGATGGATCTCATCGAAACCTATTGAAAGTTGAAAGGCCTCAATAATGTGGAGCCTAAGACCAGAGGACACAGCCTCAGAATAGAGGGGCTTCCATTTAGAATGGACATGAGGAGGAATATCTTTAGCCAGGGGGTGGTGAATCTGTGGAATTTGTTGCCACATGTGGCTGTGGAGGCCAAGTCATTGGGTATAGTTAATAGAGAGGTTGATAGATGCTTGATTAGTCAGGACATGAAGGGATACAGGGTTGAGAAGGAAATGGATCAGCCATGATAAAATGGCAGAGATGATCAACGGGCCAAAAGGCCTAATTCTGCTCCTCTGTCTTACGGACTTTATCTAGGCCTTTCAATATTTGATTGGTTTTAATACAGTTCCCCCCTCACTCTTCCAAACTCCAGCAAGGACAGGCCCAGAGCTATCAAATGGTAACCCTCATATGTTAACCCTTTTGTTTCTAGGATCATTTTCATGAACCTCCTCTGAACCCTCTCCAATGTCAGCACATCCTTTCTTAGGTAAAAATCCCAGAACTGCTCACCAAACTCCAAGTACAGTCCAATCATTGCCTTATAAAGCCTCAGCATTACATTCTTGCTCTTGTATTCTAGTCCTCTCAAAATGAATGCTATACTGCATTGGCCTTCATTACCACTGACTCAACCTACAGGCTAACCTTTAGGGAATCCTGCATGAGGACCCTCAAGTACCTTTGCACCTCAGATTTTTAATTTTCACCCCATTTATAAAATAGTTTATGCCTGTCCCCTCTCCCTCCCACCTCAAAAATGCATCAAGTGTGGAATTTGGAAGCCAACAAATGCAGTCCATCATATAAGAAAGGGAGAATGCATTTTGTAATAGGTTTGGACAGAACTAATGTGTAAGGAAATTGAACCTTTAGAAATGCTGTAACTTGCAGAAAAACAAATGAACCGATTCACATGGTGTGTCTGGACAGTGAGAAGCCCTTCGAAGAGATGCTGCACTAAAGAAAATTTAATAGAGTTAGACCCAATTCATTTACTTATCACGGGTACATCAAACATACCACCAAATGCATGAGTGAATGCAAAGAATTTATGGGTGAAATCCAAAAAACTGTGGACATTGGAAAGCTGGAAGTAATTCCAAAATCACTTAGCAGGTCAGACTGCGCCCATGGGGAGAGAAACACGGTCAACATTTCACGTCAAAGATTTCATCAGAACTGAAATGGAGACAGTTTAACCCCATTTCACCCTGGTTTTACCCCATGAGAGATATTCCCCTCCCTGCATATTCACAAGCTTCCATTGTCTCTCCTCATTTCTTACTCCCTGTTCTCTCCCTTCCCACCCTGTTTCTCCCTCATGGCATATCCTCTGCCCCATACTCTCTTGTCCCATCTCACCATGCCTTTTGCCTTTCTCTCAATAGGTGAGATGGCTTCGCACTACCGTGACCAGCTGATCCATGTGTTTTTGATGGGATCACGTGATCCAGATAGCTCATTACGAGCCAGTAGCCTGTCAAACCTGGGAGAGCTCTGTGCCTGCCTGGACTTCTCTTTAGGATCAGTGATTCATGAGGTAAGCCCAGGGACATCAGGATCTGTGAGGAGGTTAATTCCTTTTACACATCCCACCTACAAACTGGGTAACAAGAACACCAGCCACTGTCTATCACATGATCAGAGGTCGAGGATGATTTGTGATCTATGTTGTTGATTTGATACTCCCCCGCCACCTTAAAATCAGAAATAGGAAGGGCAAGGAGGCTTCTCAAGTTGGATTCTGTACCAGTGTTTGCATAACTATATTAACCACTACATAACTATACATTCAGACCCCGCTTAATGCTGAGGATGGGTTCCTCGGAGGTGGAGCACTATGGAAATCAGTGCTACGTGGGGTCATTATAACATCATGTAAATGGTCGTGTGCCTGATATAAAAGCAATCAAACATGAGATATGATGTATTATTTTATGTATACACAATAATCCGTGGAGTAACAACCACGCACATCGGTCCAATCTGTACGTCAGTGGAGCAGCAACACATCGCAGCAGAGGAGGGAGGCGGGTGGTGGTTACATCCTGGAGGGCGGACCAGGCTGTGGGTCCTCCTTTGACTTTGGCTTCTTCTTCAAGTAGGCTACAACATTTGACTACCTTTTCTTAAGTTTCCTCTCATGAAGCAGTCATGTCAAGATCACCTCTCTTTGTCTTATTTCTTCACTCCCAGTCAGGCTGATTATCAATGAACATGGAAAATTTCAGAGGCACCAACATCAACCTAATGCTCACCAGCTTTCAAATGCCGTATCACTTGCAATTTTACAACCAGAAGACCATAAGACATAGGAGCAGAATTAGGCCATTCAGCCCTTCGAGCCTACTCTGCCATTCCATCATGGTTGATCCCAGATCCCACTCAACCACATACACCTGCCTTCTCCCCATATCCTTTGATGCCCTGACTGATCAGGAAAACATCAACTTCCATTTTAAATATGCTCACAAACTCCACTACTCTCTGTGGCAGATCATTCCACAGATTCACTACTCTCTGGCTAAAAAAAATTCCTCCTCACCTCGGATCTAAAGGGTCACCCCTCAATTTTTGAGGCTGTGCCCGCTAGTTCTGGATACCCCCAACACAGGAAACATCCTCTCCACATCCACCCTACCTAGTCCTTTCAACATTTGGTAGGTTTCAATAAGATTCTCCACCACTCGCCCCCACCACCACGTTTTGACTTCCAGTGAGTACAGGCTCAAAGCTGCAAAATGCTCCTCATATGTTAACCCCTTCATTCCCAGAATCATCCTCATGAACCTCCTCTGGACTCTCCAATGACAACATATCTTTTCTGAAACATGGAGCCCAGAACTGTTGACAGTACTCTGTGTGGCCTGACTTTCTCTTATAAAGGGTTAGCATTATCTCTTTGCTTTTATATTCTATTCCCCTTCAAATCGAATGTTGAAAAGCATGGACAGAGTGGATGTGGCAAAGTTGTTTCCCATGATGGGGGAGTCCAGTACGAGAGGGCATGACTCAAGGATTGAAGGTCGCCCATTCAGAACAGAAATGCGAAGAAATTTTTTCAGTCAGAGGGTGGTGAATCTATGGAATTTGTTGCCACGGGCAGCAGTGGAGGCCAAGTCATTAGGTGTATTTAAGGCAGAGATTGATAGGTATCTGAGTAGCCAGGGCATCAAAGGTTATGGTGAGAAGGCGGGGGAGTGGGACTAAATGGGAGAATGGATCAGCTCATGATAAAATGGCAGAGCAGACTAGATGGGCCAAATGGCTGACTTCTGCTCCTTTGTCTTATGGTCTAAATAAATGGCAAGATTGCATTTACCTTCTTTACCATAAACTCAACCTGTAAATTAACCTTTTGGGAGTCTTGCACGAGGACTCCTAAGTTCCCCTGCACCTCTGATGTTTGAACCTTCTCCCCATTTGGATGATAATCCAGACCATTGTTCCTTCTACCAAAAAATAGTAATGCTTTTCCTGGAAAAATTAGATGTATTAACCTCACTGGAAGTTGCAGGCTGTTTTCCAGACATGGGTGAAATAAACGGAATAAATTGGCAAGGGAGCAAGAACATTTACAAGCATGAGGCAGGCAGAGTGTGAAGGAATACGTGACAGGCTGAGCGTGGCTCAGAGCGTACGTAAAGCGCCCTCTTTGGCTGATTGAATGCTTACTGTTATGGTGGCTGCTCTTGTGAGTTTAGATGATCCTTGGTCACTTTTTAGTTATTCAATAAAGAATTGAATAACTGCATTGTAACAAATAAGCACAATGCAGGGTTTGAGTGTTCAGCACAATTGTGACAAATGTTCAGGGGATATTTGCATGGTGTTCTGCATAGGTACGTTCCAATGAGAAGGGAAAGGATGGTAGGGTACAGGAACTGTGGTGTTGAAAATCTAGTCAAGAAGAAAAGAAAAGCTTATGAAAGGTTCAAAAAGCAAGGTAATGATAGAGATGTTGAAGATTAGAAGGCTAGCTGGAAGGGGCTTAAGAATGAAATTAGGACAGCTTAGAGGCTATGAGAAGGCCTTGGCGAGTAGGATTAAGGAAAACCTCAAGGCATTCTACCAGTATGTGAAGAGCAAGAGGATAAGATTTGAGAGAATAGGACCAATCAAGTGTGACAGTGGAAAAGTGTGTATGGAACCAGAGGAAATAGCACAGCTTCTTAATGAATTTTGCTTCAATATTCACTACGGAAAAGGATCTTGGCAATTGTAGAGATGACTTTCAGCAGACTGAAAAGCTTGAGCTATGTAGATATTAAGAAAGGGGATGTGCTGGAGCTTTTCGAAAGCATCAAGTTGGATAAGTCTCTGGGACCAGACAAGATGTACTCCAGGCTACTGCGGGAGGCGAGGGAGGAGATTGCTGAGCCTCTGGCAATGATCTTTGTATTATCAATGGGGATGGGAGTGGTTCCAGAGGATTGGAAGGTTACAGATGTTGTTCCCTTATTCAAGAAAGGGAGCAGAGATAGCCCAGGAAATTATAGACAGTGAGTCTTACTTCAGTGGTTGGTAAGTTGGTGGAAAAGATCCTGACAGGCAGGATTTATGAACATTTGGAGGGGCAAAATATGATTAGGAATCGTCAGCATGGCTTTGTCAAAGGCAGGTCATGCCTTACAAGCCTCGCTGAATTTTTTGAGGATGTGACTAAACACATTGATGAAGGTAGAGCAGCGAATGTAGCATATATGGATTTCAGCAGGGCATTGGATAAAGTACCTGATGCAAGGCTTATTGAGAAAGTAAGGAGGCATGGGATCCAAGGGGATCTTGCTTTGTGGATCCAGAATTGGCTGGCCCCAGAAGGCAAAGAGTGATTGTAGACGGGTCATATTCTGCATGGAGGTCGGTGACCAGTGGTGTGCCTCAGGGATCTATTCTGGGATCCCTTCTCTTCGTGATTTTTATAAATGACTGGATGAGGAAGTGGAGGGATGGGTTAGTAAATTTGCTGATGACACAAAGATTGGGGGTGTTGTGGAAAATGTGGAGGGTTGTCAGAGGTTACAACGGGACATTGATAGGGTGCAATACTGGGCTGAGAAGTGGCAGATGGAGTTCAACCCAGATAAGTGTGAGATGGTTCATTTTGGTAGGTCAAATATGATGGCAGAATACAGTATTTTGTCTGTTCCTATTCCTCTCCAATGCTCTGGTAAAGGAAACAGAATTATGATCACTATCTCCAAAATGATCTACTGAGAGATCTGACACCTGACCAGGTTCATTTCCCAATACCAGATCAAGTACAGCCTCTCCTCTTGTAGGCTTATCTACATATTGTGTCAAGAAACCTTCCTGAACACGCCTAACAAACTCCACCCCATCTAAACCCCTTGCTCTAGGGAGATGCCAATCAGTATTGGGAAATTAAAATCTCCTACCACAACAACTCTGTTATTATTACACCTTTCCAGGATCTGTTTCCCTATCTGCTCCTCGATGTCCCTGTTACTATTGGGTGGTCTATAAAAAACACCCAGTAGAGTTATTGACCCCTTCCTGTTCCTAACCTCCACCCACAGAGACTCAGTAGACAATCCCTCCATAACGTCCACCTTTTCTGCAGCCATGACACTATCTCTGATCAACAATGCCACGCCCCCACCTCTTATGGCTCCCTCTGTCCTGTCTGAAACACCTAAAACCCGGCACTTGAAGTAACCATTCCTGTCCCTGAGCCATCCAAGTCTATGTAATGGCCACATCATCATAGTTCCAAGTACTGATCCACGCTCTAAGCTCATCCACTTTGTCACAATACTCCTTGCGTTAAAATAGACACATCTCAAACTGTTGGTCTGAGTGCGTCCCCTCTCTATCACCCGCCTATCCTCCCTCACACACTGTCTCCAAGCTTTCTCTACTTGTGAGCCAACCGCCTCTTCCCCAGTCTCTTCAGTGCGGTTCCCACCGCCCAACAATTCTAGTTTAAACTCTCCCTTATGGTGGGAGAATCTAAGACCAGAGGGCACAACCTCAGAATGGAGGGGTATCCATTTAGAACAGAGGTAAGGAGGAATTCCTTTTGCCACAGGGTGGTGAGCCTGTGGAATTCATTGCCATGAATGGCTGCGGAGGCCATGTTATTGGATACCTTTAAAACTGAGGTTGACTGGTTCTTGATTAGTCAGGGCATCAAAGGTTACAGGGAGAAGACAGGAGAATGGGGTTGGGAGGGATAATAAATCAGCCATGATGGAATGGAGGAGCAGACTTGATGGGCCAAATGGCCTCATTCTACTCCTTTGTCTTAAGGTCTTATAGAGACACATACTTGATGATTTAGGAACCAGAAGACACATTTTTAAGGTTGCTGAGATTGGGGGAGTTTAAAGGTGACCTGAAAGTAAGTATGTCAATGTTCGAAGTCAATGTATTATCAAAGCACATATACGTCCCTGAGATTCATTTTCCTGCGGGCGTACTCAATAAATCCATAATGTAATAACCGTAATAGAATCGAAGAAACACCACCCAACAGGCATTCAACTTGTGTGCAAAAGGCAACAAACTGTGCAAGAAAGAATTAATTAATAAACAAACAAACAAACAAGCAAGCAATAAGTATCAAAAACATGAGCTGGAGAGTCCTTGAAAGTGAATCCGCTGGTTGTGGGAACATTTCAAAGATGGGCAAATGAGTGAAAATATCCCCTTTGGCTCAAGAGTCTGATGGTTGATGGGTGATAATTTTCTGAACCTGCTGGTGTGGGTCCTGAGGCTCCCGTACCTTCTCCCTGATGACAACAGCAAGGAAAAGGTATGACCTGAGTGATGGTGGTCCCTGATGACGAATGTTGCTTTCCTGCAACAATGCTCCCTGCAGATGTGCTCAATGGTGGGGAGGGCGTATCCATTACCTTTTGTCGGATTTTCCATTCAGGGGCATTGGTATTTCCATAGCAGGCTGTGATGCAACCAGTCAATATACTCTCCCCCACACATCTATCCAAGTTTGTCAAAGATATTGTGCAGAATCTTTGCAAGCTTGGAAGGAAGAAGAGGCACTGCTGTGCTTCCTCCGTAATTGCACTGCCCTGTCCTCTGAAATGATTTACAGTTGTTGACTCTCTCCACCTCTGATCCTCCACTGAGGGCTGGTTCATTGACCTCTGCTTTCCTCCTCCTGAAGTCAATAACCAGCTCCTTGGTCTTGCTGACATTGAACAAGAGGTGGTTGTTGTGGCACCACTCAGCCTCCACTATGCTGATTCAGCTACAACAGTGGCGTCGTCAGCAAACTTCAATTTGCATTGGAGCTGTGCTTGGGCTGATAGGGGTAACTATGAAGCGAGTTGGCCAGGGGGCTAAGCACACTGCCTTGTGCTCATGGAGATTGTGGAAGAGATGTTGTTGCTGATCTGAATTGACTGGAGTCTGAAAGTGAGGAAATCGAGGATCCAATTGCACAAGGTCTTGAAGCTTATTTATTAATTTTGAGGGGATGATAGTATTGAATGCCAATTTGTAGTTGATAAAGAGCATCCTGATGTCTGCATCTTTGCTGTCCAGATGTTCCAGGGTTGAGAGAGGAGCCAGTGAGCTGGCTTCTACTGTGGACCTGTTGCCAGTAGGCAAGTTAGAGCTGATCCAAGTCCCTTCTCAGGCAAAGTCGACAGTTTCAACGCCAACCTCTCAAAACAGTCCATCACTGTGGATGATAGTCACTGAGGCAGGTTACCATGGTCTTCTTAGCTACCAGTAGAATTGAAGTCTGCTTGAAGTAGGTGGTACCTCAGACTACTGAAACGTGAGGTTAAAGATCTCAGTGAACACTCCAGCCAGTTGATCAGCACTTGTCCAGTAACCCCATCTGGGCTGGTTGCTTTCCATGAGTTCACCTGCCTGAAGGATGCTCTCATGTCAGCCTCAGAGAATGGAAATCACAGGATCATTGGGGGCTGTGGGTGTTCATGATGGTTCCTTCATGTTTTGCCGGTCAAAGTGAGAATAGAAGGCATTGAGTTCATCTGGAAGCGAACCCTATTGTCACCTATGTCGCTTGATTTCCCTTTATAAGAGGTGATAGCATTTAAACCCTGCCACAACTGCCAAACATCCTTCATTGATTCAAATCTAGTCCGGAATTTCCACTCGCCTACGAGATGGTACTCCAGAGATTGTATCTGGACCTCTTCTAACTTTCTCGGTTGTCAGATTTGAATGCCTCTGATCTGGCTCTCAGCAGATTGTAGATCTCATGGTTTATCCAGGGCTTTTAATTGTTGGAGAAGACTGAATGATTTAGTGGGGACACACTCTTCTGCAACTGTTTTTATAGGGTTCAAGATAATGATGGTGTGTTTGATACAGACCCACAGATGCATTATTGAACACGGCTCAGTCTACCAACTTGAAGCAATCACGTAGCCGCTCCTCTGCCTCCGACAACCACCTTTTTGTTGTCTTTATCTCTGGAGCCTTGCTCTTTAGCCTCTGCATGTGTGCAGGTAGGAGAAGGACAGCCAAAATATCAGATTTCTGGGTATGGAACGGTAGGTATTGCTTATCTTAGTATAGCAGTGGTCTAGTGTGTCAGGACCTCTGGTGCTACAGGTTGTATGCTGATGGTAATTGGCCAGGAATTTCTTCAAACAAACAGGCGAAGTCCCCAACTATGATTTGAAATATGTTGGGATGGATTGTTCCTTGTTTGGAGATGGCATCATGCACTATCTCAAGTGCTTGATTATAGTTGGCCATTGCTGATATGTAAACTTCGGTGAGGATCACGGATGAGAACTCCCTTGGTAAATAGAACAGAAGGCGTTTGATTATCTGGTGTTCAAAGTCGGGGGAACACAAGTACAACAAAACCACTGCATTAGAACACTAGCTCTGTTCATCATGAAACACACACCGTTTCCCTTTTCTGAATCAAGCAGTTCAGTCCATCCTGTGGATCAAGAAGCCTTCCCATCTGATTGCCCTATTTGTTGTACTGGGTGAAAGCCATATCTCAGTTAAACATAGAAGACATTTCCCTTCGACAGAACAATTTTATCCTAAATCCTCAGTTTTCTTCTCCAGCAACTGCACATTTGCTAACAAGATCAAACAACAGGAATTCTGCAGGTGCTGGAAATTCAAGCAACACACATAAAAGTTGCTGGTGAATGCAGCAGGCCAGGCAGCATCTCTAGGAAGAGGTGCTGCCTGGCCTGCTGCGTTCACCAGCAACTTTTATGTGTGTTGCTAACAAGATGTTGGGTAGAGGAGGCCTCATCCCTCTGTGTTTCAGCCTGGCTTGGAGACCTTGTCCCCTCACTTACGGCCATGGCGATGAACCTTTATCCGCTTAAAGGTGCCATATCTGCTTGTTTGAGTGTTGTCCACTGAGTCCTTCAGAAGATTGTGAAATCTGTAGTTCATTAAGACAGTTCAAAAGTACATTGCTTAAAGGGAAATTACATGCTGCTGATTGCAGTGAGGTTAATTCAAAAGAAGTATATTTAGAAGTATTGTACGTGGCCCACAGAACATAGCCATGGTTCATCGGCGCCATCTTGATGCCAAATTTCTGTGTTTTTAATGCAGAGAATGGTGTGTGTCTGAAATAGGTTACCAATGATGGTATTGGAATCAGGCAGTTTGGGGAGTTTAAGAGGCTTTTAGGCAGACACATGAATATGAAGGGAATGGACGGATATGGATGACACATATTACCGGAGGAGGACAGTGGACAAGGGAATGGCAGGTGGAAATGAGCTCAGACATGTGTGGGATGTTAAACCAGGTAGGACCAGGTGAATGGCAGGTTCCTGGGGAGTGTGTAGAACTGAGAGATCTTGGAGTACAAGTAGATATTTTCCCAAAAGTGGTGACACAGGTAGGCAGAGTGGAGGAGGAGTTATCTGACATACTGAACGTCATCAGACAGGGCAGTGAGTACAGGAGTTGGTGCTCTGTTACATAGGTGAGACTGCACTGAAATATTGTGTGTGTTCTGGTTGCATTAGGGTCGGATAGATGTCAGCTTGCTCGGAAAGGCATGGACAAGAGATAGAATTATACAGCATGGAACTAGGCTTCAGGCCCAAATTGTCCACACTGACTAAGCTATTCCTCTGAGCTGGTAACATTTGTCCCTATTTCGTCCATATCTATACGTATGGTTAACATTTGACCAGCAGTTAATGTCTCTGGGCCTATACTCACTAGAGTTTAGAAGAATGGCGATTGGGGGGGGGGGGGGGGGGTCCTTAAAACCTATCGAATATTAAAAGGCCTACATAGAATGGATGTGGATTGTATGTATGCTTCCTATAGTGGGGGAGTTTGGGACTAGAGGGTACATCCTCTGAATACAAGGAAGTCCCGATTGAAGAGATGAGGAGTAATTTCTTTAGCCAGAGAGTGGTGAATCTGTGAAATTCATTGCCACAGACAGCTGTGGGTTGAAGTCATTAAATATATTTAAAATGGCGGTTGATAGGTTCTTGATTAGCCAGGGCATCAAAGATTACGGAGAGAAGGCAGGAGAATGGGGTAGAGAGGGATGATGAGTCAGTTATGATGGAATGGCAGAGCAGACACTGGGCCGAATGGCCTAATTCTACTCCATGTCTTATGATCTTGGCCCTTTTTTAACTCCATGCAGTTGTTGAAAATGTCTTTTAAATACTTAATTGTATTCGTCTCTATAGCTTCCTCATTCCATGCTCACCACCTTCTGAGTGGAAAAACTTGACCCTCAGGTCCTTTTTAAATACCTCTCTCACCTTAAATCTACGCCCTCTACATTTAGGTTCAAATTGGTTTATTGTACATTGTAATAAATTAATGCCAGTCCATGCAGATAACATCCACTACCTCACCCTGGTCCATCGTCATTGTCACATTCAAACAGCTCAGTTACTGTACAGTATATTACCGAGACATGAGATGGGTTGGTTAGTAAGTCGGCAGATGATACACAAATTGGTGGAGCTATGGGCAGTGCAGAAGGTCGAAAAAGGCCACAGTCGGACAATTGATGTTGGTGTCAATTGTTAAGGATGAGGTGATGGAGTACTTGGTGACACAGGACAAAGTCAGCACGGTTCCTTGAGACAGTTTTGCCTGATGAACCTGTTGGAATTCTTTGAGGAGATTACAAGTAGGATCGATAAAGGGGATATAGTGGATGTTGTATATTTGGATTTTCAGAAGGCCTTTGACAAGGTGCCACACATGAGGCTGCTTACCAAGTTAAGAGCCCGTGGTATTACAGGAAAGTTACTAACATGGTTAGAGCATTGGCTGATTGGTAGGAGGCAGCAAGTGGGAATATAAAGACCCTTTTCTGTTTGGCTGCCAGTGAGTACTGGTGTTCCAAAGGGGTCGATGTTCCAAACAGACTACTTCTTTTTATGCTGTACATCAATGAATTAGATGATGACTTTGTTGCCAAGTTTGCAGATGATACGAAGATTGGTGGAGGGGTGGGTAGTGTTGAGGAAACAGGAAGGATGCAGAAGGACTTATTCAGATTAGGAGAATGGACAAGAAAGTGGCAAATGAAATGCAATGTTGGAAAATGCATGGTCAAGCACTTTGGTAGTAGAAATAAATGTGTAGACTATTTTCTAAATGAGGAGAAAATCCAAAAATCTGAGATGCAAAAGGACTCAGGAGTCCTTGTGCAGAACACCCTTAAAGTTAACTTGCAGGTCGAGTAGGCGGTGAGGAAAGCAAATGCAATGTGAGCATTTATTTCAAGAGGTCTAGAATACAAGAGCAGGGATGTGCTGCTGAGGCTTTATGAGGCACTGGTGAGGCCTCACCTTGAGTAATGTGATCAGTTTTGGACTCTTCAAAAAAGAAAAGATGTGCTGGCATTGGAGGAGGTTCAGAAAGAAGATTCCAGGAATGAAAGGGTTATCACACGAGGAACGGTTGATGGCTCTGGGTCTGTACTCGCTGGAATTTAGAAGGATGTGGGGGGATCACATGAAACGTTTGGAATGTTGATAGGCCTAGATAGAGTAGATGTGGAGAGGATATTTCCCATGGTGTAGGAGTCTAGGATGAGTGGGCACAGACAAGTGGGAGTCTAGGATGAGTGGCCTAATTTTGCTCCTGTGTCTTATGGTCTTATAGATCAGTTACCACTATCAGCAGAGAAATGGCAGGTGGAGTTTAATCGAAGCAAGTGTGAGGTGTTGCACTTTGGAAGCTCAAATGTAGGGGGGTACCTAGATGTCAGGCCACTGGAAGGTTCAGAGGTGTTGATGAGTTCCAGGAGGTTGCCAGCTGTCCAACACCAAAGGTAGCATTCACTGGTTGCATCAAGGCCTGTTACAGAAACACCAATGCCCAGGAATGGAAAAGGCTACAGGAAAGTGTGAATACAGCCCAGTCCATCACAGGCAAAGCTCTCTGCACCAGTGAGCACATCTACAAAGAGCGCTGCCACAGGAAAGCAGCATCGATCATCAAGGAACCAACTGTCCAGGTCATGCCCTTTTCGTGCTGCTATCATTGGGCAGGAGGTACAGGAGTCTAAGGTCCCACACCAGCTGGTTCAAGAACAGTTATTATCCTACAACCATCAACCTCCTGAACCAGCATGGATAAGTTCACTCAGCTCAACTCTGAACTGATTCTATGACCTAAAGTCTCATTTTCAAGGACACTTTACATCTCATGTTCTCCGTATTATTTTGTTTTATTTGCACAGTTTGTCTTTTTTGTACATTGGTTGTTTATCAGTCTTTGTTTTTGTATAGTTTTTTGTGATTCTATCGTATTTTTCATGTAAGTGCCTGCAAGAAAATGAGTCTCAAGTTACGGTCACATACATACTTACTTTGAATTTGATTCTCTTTTTGCAATCTGTTGGGATTAAACATTGTGCTGTAAACCATTGTTGGTGGTTGTGGTGTTCCAGCTGCACAAAGTCACTCTGCTCTCCACCCAGGTGTCAACGTGCCTTTCTGCCGTCGTTAAGACAGAACGTGAAGCTGAGGTGCGTCGGGCTGCAATTCATGTTATCACGCTCCTGCTCCGGGGACTTTGTGACAAGGCTCTTCAGGTGAGGGAGGAACTTTCTGTTTGCAGGTTTTTCAGTGAGACGTGGCCAGCTCCTCCAGAGACTCCAGGCACTGAAAACACCATGAAAATCATGGCAGATCCTATGCACTGTTGAAAAAATGCGGGGTTCTCTATTTTGCACAACACGTGCTTGTTTACTTTGTGGTGGAGTCCAGAGATGTGGATGTGCCTGGACACACGTCACTGAAGGCCAATATGCTGACAAGGCAGGTAATAAAAGCGAGTGGGTTGTAGGTCTTCCCTGCACAGACTGGAGTCTAGGAGTGCACCAGTCATAAAGAACTTTGGTTTCATTCTTCACCAACATTGTACATACTTGCTGAGAAGGAATGTGAGAGATATTGGATTAGACATTGACTTTGTGGGAGAGGCCTGAGAGTGGTAATAGAGAGTTGCTTCTCTGACTGGAGGACTGTGACTAGTGGTGTGCCGCAGGGATGGGTGCTGGGTCCGTTGTTTGTCAACTATATCAATGATCTGGATGATGACGTGGTTAACTGGCTCAGCATAATGATGATAATGTGGTTGACACCAAGGATGAGGGTGTAGTGGACAGTGAGGAAGATGGTCGTGGCTTGCAGCAGGATCTGAACCAGCTGGAAAAATGGCAGATGGAATTTAAAGTAGACAAGTAAGAGGTGTTGTACTTTGGGAGGACCAACCAGGGTCTTACATAGTGAACAGTAAGGGACTGAAGATGTGGAAGAACAGGGGATCTGGGAATACAGGTCGATAATGCAGTGAAAGTGGTGACACTGGTAAGTAGGGGCGTAAAGAAAGTTTTTGGCACATTGGCCTTCATAAATCTAAGTACTGAGAACAGGAGACAGGAAGTTATATTGAAGTTGTGTAAGACATTCATGAGACCTAATTTGGAGTATTGGGTGCAGTTTTGGTTACCTGTCTACAGGAAAGATTTTCATATGTACAGTACATCAAAATATTAACACACACAGTGAAATTCATCATTTGTATCAATGACCAACACAGTCCAAGGATTTGCTTGCAACAGTCTGCAAGTGTTTCCATTTATCTGGGGCCAACACAGCATACCCACAAGTCACTAACCCTAACCTGAACAATGTGGGAAGAAACCCGTGCAGTCATCAGGCAGAACATACAAACTCCCTGCTACCCTTCTCTACTGTGCTGATGTGAAGCTGGTGTTGACCTGTTCTTCTCCTCGTTCTCAGGTCCTGGGTGACGTCTTGCGTGACCTCTACCGCCTGCTGAAATTTTCAGTGCAGAGGGACGTGGATGAGGTGGTACGACTGCACGCACAGTTGGCACTGGAAGAATTGGACCTTGTTGTCAGAAGGGCTTTGTTTCCAGAGGAGAAACTTGAGAAAGAAATCACCGTCCTTCCCTAAGCAAAGATTCCAGAATGCTGTTGTCAGCTGACTTGCACCATTCCTGGTGCAGAGACTGTGACGCAGCTGCTGTCTTTAACCTGTTACTCGTGACTGATTCTGCCTGGCGTGGCAAAAGGTTACCCCCTTGGCTGCAACAGATTTCACAGTCCCCACACTGTCGAGACTCACCGGCTTACCCCCATCCCCTCTCAGCAGGTTCACTGCAAAGGTTCTTTGGGATGAGTGTGTGTGGGAATGTCAGTTCAGTGCCAGCCCGGCTGCAGGGACCAGTGCTGGGGTTGGGGAGTTGGATGCCTGTGATTATACTGTGGGGAAGGGTGGGGGCTGCAGAATCACTGAGGGACTGAAGTTGATCAGAGGTTACAGTGGTCTGGTGATCAGCAGAGATGAGATCGTGCTTGTCGTAGGCAGCCGCACACTCAGCGAAGCCCTGGCATTTGTCTGCAGAGAGCATGACTGGTCCTCCCTCTCCATATACTAATCCCTGTCCGTCCCCATTACACCACTGGGGGCATGTTACGTTCTTGCTAGCACTCTGTCCCTTCACTGAGTTTACAGGAGCTTTGCAGGACACTGACCCCTCACTGTTGAACTTGTGGCCTTTCTAACCTGGAGTGATTGCCCATAAACACTGATCAGTCTTTTCCTCCTCATGAGGGAGGTCCAAGGAGGAAGCATGTCCTGCTGGAGGTGGAAACTCAGCTGATGACCCACAGCTGGTCGGGTTTTGTACGGCTTCTGGTTACGGGGAGCAGTGTGATATGTGTGCCCTTGGCAGCACTTTCTGGCATACAGGTGATCAACAGGCTGCTGAAAACTGCAGTGCAGTCCCATCCTCCCACAGCAGACAAACACTTCTCCACTGTGTTAAAGACAATGAAATGTAGATCAGAGACAAAAGAGATTCTGCAGACGCTGGAACTCCACAGCAACCCGTACAAAATGCTGGGAGAGCTCAGTACTTCAGACAGCATCTATGGAAAGGAATAGACAGTCGTTCTGGCCGAGATCCTCCATCAGGACCTGAATCATTGGCTGTCTATTCCTTTCCATAATTGCTGTCTGACCTACTGAGTTATTCCAACATTTTGTGTGTAATGTAGATCTGAACTGTGTCAGTGGATGGTGGAAGCAGAGTGGGCTTACACAATGTGGTGTAGTGGATTAGTTTGGAGGCTGGGACTAACGACATGGAGAGAGTATATGATGCTCCGCTTGCAAATATTCTGCTGGTTAAACAAATCTAAAAGACAAATAGTGCTGGAGTGATGCAACACAGAGACGGGCCTTTTCCCGCCTGGACCAGTTCCACTCCCACTTGCCCACATTAAATCTGTGTCTATTTAGGCCCTGTTGTTTCAGTATGGATATCTGAGCAGTAGCTGCAGATATCAACCAACATTGCTGCCTTTTACAATAATGTGTTTATTGGGATCTGGGTGGGAGCGGCCAGGCTAGCCTCATTCAGCTACAATTCCAACAGTGCCAGTTCCAGGGATTAGAGCCAGTGATGACAGAGTGGATCAGACTGTGTGTGATTTGGAGGGAAACATACAGGTGGCGATGTGCCTGTGGATCGTAAAGACTTTTTCCTTCTTGTGGATGAGGAAGGTTGCTGGTGGCTGCAGTCACAGCGGTCAAGGTGAGTAATGTGTGTATGTTGTAGATACTTCACTCTGCTGTCAATCAGGGAGACAAAACCAGTGGGACTGTTGTGAGATCTTCTCTTTCTCACAGAGACTCTGCTGCAGGGAGCCACCCCACAGTAGGGTGAAAAGGGTATCAGAACAAAAATTTCAATCTGCCACATCATCCAACAGCAGTTGAGGTACCGGGTCTGGATGTGGCAAAAGCCCATTCCAATCCCTCCTGACAAGGGGGCTGATATCAAACCTGAGAATAATGGCCCCGTTGACTGGCCTAACTCTGCCAGGCAGGAAACATGCAAAAGCCACTTTGCCCTCACCACACAATCTGTGATAGGAATGACCTGTACATTGTGCTGTCTTCAAGATTGTTTAATGTCATTTCCAGTACACAAGTGTAAATGAGAATGAAATGATTGTTTTCCCGGATCCGATGCAACACCAAGAAACACAATAAGATAAAGAACGCAATAATAAAAAACAATAATATAAATACATCAGATAGCTTACATACAGAGATTGATTGTATGTCCGTAAAGTGACACTAGGCACAGGAGTGTCTCTACAGAGGTGACTGACAGGAAACGATAAAGTAGTGGTGGTTGGGGTGGGGAGGGGTGGATTAGTGACTGGGGAAAGTAACTGTTTTTGAGTCTGGTGGTCTGCTTTGGAAACAAGGACAGCCTCCATGCTGGCATTGAGCATTGTCACAGCATTGTGGATCTGGGGATCCACCACAAAACGAGCAATGGAACGCTGCAGCTGTTGGGTTTAAATCCAAGGCTGGTGGATTACCAAAGGCATTTAGATCTACATGTAGTTGTGTCTTTACACAAAGTGTGGAGCATTGCTGTTTCTTTGTTTGTCTCTTTTTTCGAGGCCAAGTTGTTAGCTCAAAACAGCATGGATGGAAAGCGTACAAGGGAGCCAGTTGGACCTCTCACATTAGGGTTAATCCAGTGCACCACTGGCCAGCTTAGGTACACATGGACCCATAGGTAATGTAAATATCTAATCAGGCAATTACATGGCAGCAACCCAATGCATAAAATCATGCAGACATGGTCAACAGGTTTAATTGTTCGGAATGGTAAGAAATGTGATCTACGAGGGGTGATTAATAAGTTTGTGGCCTAAGGTAGAAGGAGTTAATTTTAGAAAACCTGGCACATTTATTTTTCAGCATAGTCCCCTCCTACATGCACACACTTAGTCCAGCGGTCGTGGAGCATACAGGTCCCTTCTTTGTAGAATTGGTCCACAGCAGGGGTGATTGATAGGTTTGTGGCCTAAGGTAGAAAGAGATGAGTCATACAGCTCTCGTTACATGCACATGCAGTTCAACTCTTTGAGTGATAATGCAGAAAGTTTGCAGTGAATAACTGATCGTCTACTTTAGGCCATGAACTTATCAATCACCCTGCTGTGGACCACTTTCTGGAGGTCCAAGATGCTGACTTTTACAAAGAAGGGATCCGTGACGGCTGGACTAAGTGTGTAAATGTAGGAAAAAACAAATGTGCTAGGTTTTCTAAAATTGACCCCTTCTACCTTAGGCCACGAACTTATCAATCAGCCCTCGTAAGTGAGTTTGACTGTGAAATGATTGCTGGTGCCAGACAAGAGTGGTTTGAATATCGCAGAAACTGCTGATCACCTCGGATTTTCACGCATTAGTTTACAGAGAATAGAGCAAAAAATCCAGTGAGTGGTATTATGTGGGAGAAAATGTCTCATTAATGAGTGGTCAGAGGGGAATGTCTAGACTAGTTCAAGCTGATAGAGTTACCACACATTACAACATTATGCCAGAGGGAATATCAACACACAGCTTATCGAACCTTGAAGTGAATGGGCTACAGCAGGAGAAGAACTTGAAGCAGCAGTCACTTTATAACAAATAACAATAACATAGAAAACCTACAGCACAATACAGGCCCTTCTGCTCACCAAGTTGTGTCAAACATGTCCCTACCTTAGAAATTACTAGGCTTACCCATAGCCCTCTATTTTTCTAAGCTCCATGTACCTATCCAAAAGTCTCTTAAAAGACCCTATCGTATCCGCCTCCACCACCATTTCCAGCAGCCCATTCCACGCACTCACCACTCTCTGAGTAAAAAACTTACCCCTGACATCTCTGTACCTACTTCCATGCACCTTAAATCTGTGTCCTCTTGTGGCAGCCATTTCAGCCCTGGGCAAAAGGCTCTGACTATCCACATGATCAATGCCTCTATCAGGTCACCTCTCATCCTCTGTTGATTTAAGGAGAAAAGGCCGAGTTTATTCAACCTGTTTAACCTGTTTTTATAAGGCACGCTCCCCAATCCAGGCAACATCCTTGTAAATCTCCTCTGCACCCTTTCTATGGCTTCCACATCCTTCCTGTAGTGAGGTGACCAGAACTGAGCACAGAACTCCAAGTGGGGTCTGACCAGGGTCCTATATAGCTGTAACATTACCTCTCGGCTCTTAAACTCAATCCCACGGTTGATGAAGGCCAATGAGCCGTATGCTTTCTTAACCACAGAGTCAACCTGCACAGCAGCTTTGAGCATCCTATGGACTCGGACCCCAAGACCCCTCTGATCTTCCACACTGCCAAGAATCTTACCATTAATACTATATTCTGCCATCATATTTGACCTACCAAAATGAACCACCTCACACTTATCTGGGTTGAACTCCATCTGCCACTTCCCAGCCCAGTTTTGCATCCTATCAATATCCCACTGTAACCTCTGACAGCCCTCCACACTATCCACAACACCCCCAACCTAATGTATGTATCGAGCACTGTTCATACAAACGACGATGTACTTCGACGTGCTACATCGGTATAAAGTGCAAACGAAAATAAAAGACAATGATGTTAGATAAAAGCAAGGTTAAATAAAAGGGGTTTGAACTAGCGTTTAAAAGTAAGAAGGATCTGCATCCCTTATAGTTTCAAGTATTAAATTCCATAGTTTAGGAGCGTAATTCAAAAAAAAATGAGCTGTAATTATCTTTTGAGAGAGATCGTTTAAATTTAAAATAGCGGCGGAAAAAGACAAAGCTGGAGCAGGATTAAAAAACGAAAACGATTCTGAGATGTACTCCGGTCGCAGAGCATTGAGAGCTTTAAAAACAAGTAAGAAATTTGCCTGCCAGTCCTACAGCCCCAACTCCAGGCGGTGCGAGACGCGTGGACAAGAGCGCCATTTAGTTGCTAGTTTATTCCAACGGAGCACTGTGTGCATGGTAATTTTTTTCAGACAAATTAGTGAACGGAAAAACTAACAAGCATTTCAATTAAAACTGAAATGCTAGAAAATAGAGATGCAACAATGGTCAGGTATGGATCAATAACAATAAAGGAAAAAAGTGAAACGTTCCCTGTTATTTACATTCAGTAATTGGTGAGACTGCGAGGCGGTAATGGGGTGAATCTTGGGGTTACCTTGTCCGGAGAGTGGGGGCACAGAGCAAACACTGTTGTTATCACAATTCTGTCCATTTTACATAATGTACCGAGGCACTGGGGCAGCACAATGGGATGAGGCCTGCTGAAATAAATCTTCGATTTAGTTAACAGTTTTAACGGAAACCTCTCAGAGGATGAATGTCATTACGACTCTTTAGAGTAAAAGGTTAGAAGTTTACTGGCAGAGATTAAAGGACAGGAAAGAGAACGGTAGTGGTTTATGGGGGTAATTTCAGAGTTTGTGCAATGGCTGTCCATAGAAAATGAAGTGTGTGTAGGGGCTGCATTCAAACGCTCCAGGAGGTTAGAAGTGCTAGCGAGTATGACGGATAAAGAGCAAGGATTTAAACAGATTGTCCATCATGGATAAAGCCCTCCCAATCATTAAACTAATCTACATGAAACGCTGTCGAAGCAAAGCAGCATCCATTTGGAACCCCACCACCTCAACCATTAGGCTCTTAAGCTAAAGGAGATAACTTCACTCAACTCAACACTGTGAACAGTTCGCACAACCAATGGACTTGCTTTCAAGGACTCTTCATCTTATGTGCTCGATATTTATTTATTACTATTGTTTCTTGTTGTATTGCACACTTTGTAGTCCTCTGCATTCCAATTGAACGCCCTATTAAGGCGGTCTTTCATTGGTTCTGCTATAGATATTCTATAGATTTGTTGAATGAGCCCACAAGAAAATGAATCTCAGCTGTGTATATAGTGTACTTTGCAAATAAAATTTATTTTAAACTTTGAAATAAGGATGTAATCAGTAAAGAACAGTGCCAACTGACAGAGTAGCAAGTACAACCAGCAACTGGTATAGGGCTGTGAGTGTGACTGATACCCAGTCTAAGTCTGTGAGTGAATTATACCCAGTGTAAGTCTGTGAGTGTGACTGACAGATGGGGTAGGGCAGTGAGTAAAATCCACAGCGAGTGTAGGCAGGATTTGATTTTAAAAAGTAAATGTAACTCGCGAGGTCGTTCAAGAAATTAGGATGTGATTCATGTTGACCTTAAATCTCCACTGTTCTAATTGAAATTATTCTCACTTATTGAAGAATTACCTGTCTGCAGTCGCTAATGTGAAATTAATTGCTACCGTTCCAATTCTGGACTTTGATCGCTTTCCATATTTCCTTGAAATTTACATTTGGGGTCACTTTCTCCAAAAACGTTCTTCCAATAGTACATCAGCTACCGGCTAGACTCCATTCACAAAGACTTGATCCAGTGCGACCTCTTCTCCTATACACCTATTATATTGGTTCAAAAATATCTGTGGCGAATTTTAAAAGTTCCAGCCCGTCAGCTGTCCCGCCCTCACACCAAGAGAACATACATGCTTATGAGGATAGGTTGAACAAGTTCGGGATTTTCTCTTCGTAGAGTGGCTAGCACATGGAATTTCCTGTTAGGGATGGTGGTAGAGATAGGTTTATTTAGGACATTTAAAAGACTCTTTGATAGAAAAATGGAGGCCTGTGTAGGAGGGAAGGGTTAGATTGATCTTAAAGTAGGTTAAAAGTTTGGCACAACATCGTGGGCCGAAGGGCCTGTACTGTTCCATGGCAACAAGAGACTAGAATATGAAGCAGCAAGCAACTTGCCGTCGGAACTCAGTGCGTCAGGCAGCGTGTATGGAGAGGAAATGGACAGTTGGCTTTTCAGGCGGAGGTACACCAGATATCGCCTGGACCGGCCGGGTCTGTTCCCGTAGGGGCGGAGTATAAAGGGGTAAGAGGGTTGGAGGGATTCGGGGAGGAGGGGAGATTGGAATGCACTGCCTCAGGAATGTAGAATCTCCACATTGCAAAGTGGGCCAGAGCTTGAACCACTAAAGGCAGAGTAGGCTCCGGTCTGAGTGGTGGCTATTGGGAGATAGGTACAGGATAATCGGCAGGGTCGTAGCGGGCCGAACGGACTGTTTCTGTGCCGCGGGATTCGTTATATTAAAAGTGTTCCGAAGTGCTGCGTGGATGAAGTTGAGCGCCACTTGCCGTGTGGACGCTCCGCTCTCTCCTCACCCTCGGAGCCGGAGGCGATTCGCGTTGTTCAAAGCTCCAGAACCTGTTTCGCGCCGTTCGATGGGAAGATGTGGTGATTAAACCTGGGAATCCTTTCTCATCTCAGACCTGATGAACCCAGACAGGAACTGTTAATTTCCATCCGCAGATGTTGCCTGACCTCCTCCTCATTTGGTATTTTATGTGTCGGTCCAGATTCCCGCAGCTGCCGTCCGTGTCTCCCTCCCTCCCGAGCAACCTCTTTCCCCATCCTCCACCATTCCCCTCCTCCCGACACCCTGTCCTCTCCCCCTTTCCTCTCCTCCTCCTCCTCCTCCTCCCATAAGACGATAAGACATAAAAGCAGAATAATGCCATTCAGCCCGTCGAGTCCTGTCCGCCATTCCGTCATGGCTGATCCCGGATCCCACTCAACCCCATATACCTGCCCTCTCACTATATCAAGTCGCTTTTTATTGTCATTTCGACCACAAACTGCTGGACCAGTACATAGTAAAAATGAAACAACGTTCCTCCAGGACCATGGTGCTACATGAAACACAAAACTACACCAGACTAAGTGAGACAACAACAAGGCTAACACCAGACTACGTAAAACAACAAAAACTACACTAGACTACAGACCTACACAGGACTGCATAAAGTGCACAAAACAGTGCAGGGCAGGACAATAAATAATAAACAAGACAATAGCCACAGTAGAGGACAAATTACAATATAATGATAAATGATGTAGATGTCAGTCTAGTCTCTGGGTACTGAGGAGTCTGATGACTTGGGGGAAGAAACTGTTGCACAGTCTAGTCGTGAGAGCCCGAATACTTTGGTGCTTTTTGCCAGATGGCAGGAGGAAGAAGAGTTTGTATGAGGGGAGCGTGGGGTCCTTCCTAATACTGTTTGCTTTGCGGATGCAGCTTGTGGTGTAAATATCTGTGATGGCGGGAAGAGAGACCCCGATGATCTTCTCAGCTGACCTCACTATCTGCTGCAGGGTCTTGCGATCTGAGATGGTGCAATTTCCGAACCAGGCAGTGATGCAGCTGCTCAGGATGCTCTCGATACATCCTCTGTAGAATGTGGTGAGGATGGGAGATGGACTTTTCTCAACCTTCGAAGAAAGTTGAGACGCTCCTGGGCTTTCTTAGCTATGGAGCTGGTGTTGAGGGACCAGGTGAGATTCTCCGCTAGGTGAACACCAAGAAATTGGGTTCCCTATATCACTTAATGCCCCGACCAATCAGGAATCTATCAACTTCCGCCTGAAATTTTCCCACGGACCTGGCCTCCACCGCAGTCTGTGGCAGAGTATTCCACAGATTCACCACGCCTTGGCTACAAAAAAAAAATCCTCCTTACTTCTGTTCTAAAAGGTCGACCCTCAATTTTGAGGCTGTGTCCTGTAGTTCTGGATATCCCCACCACAGGAAACATCCTCTCAATTCCCGCCTGCCTCCTCTCAACGCCCATCCCGCTCCACTCCCACACTCGCTTTCCCGCCTCCCTCAAGAACACCGGCGGTTTACCCCGCTTGTGGGTTGGGTTTGGATGGGAGGGCGGCACGGGGGAGGATTCAATGATTTTCCGCCTTTACTTCAGGGAGACACGTTACAGCCCTTTGCATTCGGGGCCGCGGGAGAGTGAAGGTGAGACCGCTGGGCGAAGACGATGAAAGGTTAATCGTTCGCCTTTCGGCTCCACTGGGAATTCGGCGCTGCCTCCAAAGCGAACGGAGAGAACCCGGAGACAGGCAACCCCGACCGCTCAATTGCAGCTAGACAAAGAGAGGCGACGGGGTGTCCCTTCACCTTTCCACCCGCACCGCAGAGCCAGCTCAAGCAAACAAGGAGCGACGCAAAAGAAGCAAAGGTGAGAAGATGACATAAAAATTATTTTACGCAGCGCATGTCTGAAATGAAGGGCGAGGAGCGGAGTCAGGTTCAGAGAGTCTGGAAGAACTCGTAGGGCAGAGGGAGGGGGCAAGTGGGATCCTCTTGTCGGGGACTAACCAAGCAATTGGCTCCCGTACAGTTACACAAAGACACAAAGCACCGATTACAAGAGCAAGGATGGAACACAACAGTAACAATACCGCAGGCAGCGCAGTCCCACACGGAAACTGCAGTCACACAGAGGTTCCACACAGACCAGTACCACGAAACGTCCAGAACGGCCAAACAATGCAGAGACGAGGCCACTGTAGAGACAGCAGGTACACGGGCAGTAATACTCGCAGTGATGACTGTGTAGAAAGAGCAGGTACACGAGGTATAATACTCAGAGTGATGACTGTGTAGAGACAGCAGGTATACAGGGTATAATACTCAGGGTGGTAACTGTGGAGAGCAGATACACAGGGTATAATACTCAGGGTGGTAACTGTGGAGAGCAGATACACAGGGTATAATACTCAGGGTGGTAACTGTGGAGAACAGGTACATAGGGTATAATACTCAGGGTAGTAACTGTAGAGAGAAAAGGTACACAGGTTGTCATACACAGGATAGTGACTGTAGAGAGAGCAGGTACATGGGACATAATACTCAGGGTAATGATTGTGTAGAGAGGGCAGGAACACAGGGTGTAATACTCAGGGTAGTAAAATTCAAAAATCTAAGGTGCAAATGGACTTGGGATTCCTTGTGCAGGATTCCCTAAAGGTTAATTCCCCCAAAAATGAGGGGTGACCTAATTGAAACCTATCGAATGGTGAAAGGCCTTGATCGAGTGGATGTGGAGAGGATGTTTCCTAGGGTGTAATAGTCTAAGACAGAGAACACAGATTCAGAATAGAGTGGTGTCCTTTCAGAACAGTGATAAGGAGGAATTTCGTTAGCCAAAGAGTGGTGAACCTGTGGAATTCTTTGCCACAGACAGCTGTAGAGGCCAAGTGTTTATGTATATTTAAGGCAGAGGTTGATCGATTCTTGATTGGTCAGGACATGAAGGGATACAGGGAGAAGACAGGAGGTTGGGGCTGAGAGGAAAATTGATGAAATGGTGGAGCAAACTCATGTGTCAAATATCTTAATGGTCTTATGTTCTTAATCATCTACCCTTTCATTTCTTCTACCGAAGTACATGACCATACACATCCTGACACTGTATTCCATTTGTCACTTATTTGCCCATTCTCTTAATCTGAAGTCCTTCTGTACCCACTGTGCTTCCTCATAATTACCTGCTCCTCCATCTAATTTCATATTAACTACAAACTTTGCAACAAAGCCATCAATTCCATCATCTAAATCATTGACATATAACATAAAAAGGATCGGTCCCAACACTGACCCCTGTGTAACACCACTAGTCACTGGCAGCCAACCAGAAAAGGTTCCCTTTATTGCCTCCAGCCAATCAGCCGATGCTCTATCCATGCTCGAATCTTTCAAGTAATTCCATCGGCTCATAGCTTGTTAGGCACCCTCATGTGTGGCACCTTGTGAAACACCTGAAGATCTAAACGCACAATATCCACAAATGGCATTATATCTGATGTCCCTTGAGGAAACCATGATAACTTTGGCCTAGTTTATCATGTGCCCCCATGCACCCCAAAACCACATAATTAACAATCAACTCCAACAACTTCCTAACCAATAAGGTCAGACAAACTGGCCTGTAATTTCCTTTCTGCTGCCTCTCTCCCTGCAATTAGCTGCCTTTATTGTTGCTCGAGTTGATACTGGAGGGCCATTCAATGTGCTCTGCCCTCCCTGTGTTGTGCACCTTCACATTATGCAGTTACTTATGAGACAGATGGAAATGGCTGGATTAATTTGCAGGGATTATCCACTTGAGAAGGAAGAAATGACAGGGTGGTCTGATGCCCTCTGGGTCAACGATGTGATGCCTCCCTCCCAGCACAACTCAGGTACTTGGCTAGTTTGAAAGTTTCGCCTTCCTCAGCTGTGGAAAGGCGTCACAAGCACCTGTCTCGTGTGCTGATCATTACTTCAATAACATCGTGGACGAAATATTGACTAGAGAATAACAGGGCATTCTGACCACCTTTAATGTTAATACTGTACACTCAGGATTGTCACCTGACTTGTTGCATCTGAGGTGGGCCTTCCAGGAGTGTGAGAAGAGTCAGGTCGGGAATGAAGGGACAATTGAGGACTCTTTAGGCAAGGGTGCTCTTACTGGGAAAATCAGTAAATGTTGTTTGTGCTTTGTAACTTGAATCTACTTAAGACCAATCTCAGTGAAGTTTCTTGTTTACTGTGAGGTGATTTTCCCTATTTTCTGGTCACCATTGTGTTGCTAGTAGGTGTTATCACTTCCACTTTGTATCAGCTCCAGTGTGCAACCTCATTGTACCATTCTGTAGCTGTGTATGAGATTGCAGAAGTGGATTTAATAACCAAGACCAGATCAACAACATTGGACAGATACATGCTTTGAATATAGAATATAGAATAGAACAGCACAGTACAGGCCCCTCAGCCCAAAACGTTGTGCTGACCCTCAAACCCTGCCTCCCACATAACTCCCCACCTTCAATTCCTCCATATACCTGTCTAGTAGTCTCTTAAACTTCACTAGTGTATCTGCCTCCACCACATTCCACACACCAACCACTCTCTGAGTAAAAACCCTTCCTCTAATATCCCCCTTGAACATCCCACCCCTTACGTTAAAGCCATGTCCTCTTGTATTGAGCAGTGGTGCCCTGGGGATGAGGCGCTGGCTATCCACTCTATCTATTCCTCTTATTATCTTGTACACCTCTATCATGCCTCCTCTCATCCTCCTTCTCTCCAAAGAGTAAAGCCCTAGCTCCCTTAATCTCTGATCATAATGCATACTCTCTAAATCAGGCAGCATCCTGGTAAATCTCCTTTGTACCCTTTCCAATGCTTCCACATCCTTCCTATAGTGAGGCAACCAGAACTGGACACAGTACTCCAAGTGTGGTCTAATCAGAGTTTTATAGAGCTGCATCATTACCTTGCAACTCTTAAAATCTGTCCCATGACTTATGAAAGCTAACACCCCATAAGCTTTCTTAACTACCCTATCCACCTGTGAGGCAACTTTCAGGGATCTGTGGACATGTACCCCCAGATCCCTCTGCTCCTCCACACTACCAAGTATCCTGCCATTTACTTTGTACTCTGCCTTGGAGTTTGTCCTTCCAAAGTGCACCACCTCACACTTCTCCGGGTTGAACTCCATCTGCCACTTCTCAGCCCACTTCTGCATCCTATCAATGTCTCTCTGCAATCTTTGACAATCCCCTACACTATCTACCACACCACCAACCTTTGCGTCATCTGCAAACTTGCCAACCCACCCTTCTACCCCCACATCCAGGTCATTAATAAAAATCACGAAAAGCAGAGGTCCCACAACCGATCCTTGTGGAACACCACTAGTTACAACCCTCCAATCTGAATGTACTCCCTCTACCACGACCCTCTGCTTTCTGCAGGCAAGCCAATTCTGAATCCACCTGGCCAAACTTCCCTGGATCCCATGCCTTCTAACTTTCTGAATAAGCCTACTGTGTGGAACCTTGTCAAATGCCTTACTAAAATCCATATAGATCACATCCACTGCACTACCCTCATCTATATGCCTGGTCACCTCCTCAAAGAGCTCTATCAGGCTTGTTAGACACGATCTGCCCTTCACAAAGCCATGCTGACTGTCCCTGATCAGACCATGATTCTCTAAATGCCCATAGATCTTATCTCTAAGAATCTTTTCCTACAGCTTTCCCACCACAGACGTAAGGCTTACTGGTCTATAATTACCCAGACTATCCCTACTACCTTTTTTGAACAAAGGAACAACATTTGCCTCCCTCCAATCCTCCGGTACCATTCCCGTGGACAACGAGGACATAAAGATCCTAGCCAGAGGCTCAGCAATCTCTTCCCTTGCCTCATGGAGCAGCCTGGGGAATATTCCGTCAGGCCCCAGGGACTTATCTGTCCTAATGTATTTTAACAACTCCAACACATCCTCTCCCTTAATATCAGCATGCTCCAGAACATCAACCTCACTCATATTGTCCTCACCGTCATCAAGTTCTCTCTCATTGGTGAATACCGAAGAGACATATTCATTGAGGACCTCGCTCACTGCCACAGCCTCCAGGCACATCTTTCCACCTTTATCTCTAATCGGTCCTACCTTCACTCCTGTCATCCTTTTTTTCTTCACATATTTGAAGAATGCCTTGGGTTTTTCCTTTACCCTACTCGCCAAGGCCTTCTCATGCCCCCTTCTTGCTCTTCTCAGCCCCTTCTAAAGCTCCTTTCTTGCTACCCTATATTCCTCAATAGGCCCATCTGATCCTTGCTTCCTAAACCTCATGTATGCTGCCTTCTTCCACCTGACTAGATTCTCCACCTCACTTGTCACCCATGGTTCCTTCACCCTACCATTCTTTATCTTCCTCACAGGGACAAATTTATCCCTAACATCTTGCAAGAGATCCTAAACATTGACCACATGTCCATAGTACATTTCCCTGCAAAAACATCAACCCAATTCACACCCGCAAGTTCTAGCCTTATAGCCTCATAATTTGCCCTTCCCCAATTAAAAATTTTCCTGCCCTTTCTGATTCTATCCTTTTCCATGATAATGCTAAAGGCCAGGGAGCGGTGGTCACTGTCTCCCAGATGCTCACCCACTGAGAGATCTGTGACCTGACCCGGTTCATTACCTAGTACTGGTTGGTTGTTCGTCCATCATTGACATCGATGAGGACCTCGACACCATTATGATGGTGTCGAGACTAGCGCGTGATTTGGATTTAAGTGAGGGAGAGTTGAGCAGCGTCAGCCTCACTCTCTCTTCCCAATTCCCATCTAGATCCAGTGGCAAGACAGAGTCTAGACGGCTGGAGATGGGACTAGGCACAGTGGATGACCAGGACGTCTTCTGTGTCTTGTCCTGCTCTACACGTTCCACGACACTTGCAGAGACCGCCTTCTTGACCGTTGGACCTTCCATTGGTCTCGTCCGCTCAATCCGCCGGAGTCTGTCTTCACATGCTGGGATAGACAACTCCCTATCTCACCGAGGGTCTGAGACCCGTCGGCTACCCTCACCTGGTTTAGCCAGCTTGTCGAAGCCATTGCCCGGGGTGTGGCCACTGTCGCATGCAAACAGCTTTGGGGAGCCACAGGTGAGAGCCTAGTACCTAGTACTAGATCTAGTATGGCATTCCCCCTAGTCGGCCTGTCCACATACGGTGACAGGAATCCATCCTCCCAATCTGCTCCTCTGTATCTCTGCTGCTACCAGGGGGCCTATAGAATACCCCCAATAGAGTAACTGCTCCCTTCCTGTTCCTGACTTCCACCCACATTGACTCAAAAGAGGATCCTGCTACATTACCCACCCTTTCTGTAGCTGTAATAGTATCCCTGACCAGTAATGCCACCCCTCCTTCCCTTTCCCCCCCTTTCTATCCCTTTTAAAGCACTGAAATCCAGGAATATTGAGAATCCATTCCTGCCCTGGTGCCAGCCAAGTCTCTGTAATGGCCACTACATTATAATTTCATGTATGTATCCAAGCTCTCAGTTCATCACCTTTGTTCCTGATGCTTCTTGCATTGAAGTACACACATTTCAGTCCTACTACCTTACTGTCTTTACACCCTTTATTCTGCTTCTCTTTCCTCAAAGCCTCTCTGTATGTTAGATCTGGCTTTACTCCATGCACTTCTTCCACTGCTCTATCGCTCTGGGTCCCATCCCCCTCGCAAATTAGCTTAAACCCTCCCGAACCATGCTAGCAAACCTACCGGCAAGGATCTTGCTCCCCCTCGAGTTCAGGTGCAACCCATCCAATCTGTACAGGTCCCACCTTCCCCAGAAGAGATCCCAATGATCCAAAAAATCTAAAACCCTGCTCCCTGCACCAACTCCTCAGCCATGCATTCAACTGCCATCTCCTCCAATTCTTACCATCACTGTCACGTAGCACTGGCAGCAATCCTGAGAATGCCACCCTTGAGGTCCTGTTCTTCGGCCTTCTGCCTAGTTTCCGAAACTCACACTTCAGGACCTCATCCCTCTTCCTGCCTATGTCGTTGGTGCCAACATGTATCACGACTTCTGGTTGCTTTCCCTCTCGTACCGGGATGTCGTGCACTCAGTCAGAGACATCTGGGACCCTGGCACCAGGGAGGCAACAAACCATGTGGGTGTCCTTCTCACGTCCACAAAATCTCCTGTCTGCTCCCCTGACTATAGAGTCTCCAATGACGACAGCTCTCCTCTTCTCCGTTCCACCCTTCTGCACCACAGGGTCAGACTCAGTGCCGGAGGCCCTGCCACCGTGGCTCACCCCTGGTCGGTCGTCCCCACCAACAGTATCCAGGACGGTAAACTTATTATTCAGGGGAATGGCTACAGGGGTGCTCTGCACTACCTGTCTGCTCACTTTCGCTTTCCCCCCTCTGACTGTCACCCAACAACCTGCTTCCGACAGCCTAGGTGTGACTACCTCCCTGTAGCTCTCATCTATGACTGCCTCATTCTCCCGTATGAGTCGAAGGTCATCCAGCTGCTGCTCCAGATTCCTTACACGGTCTTCCAGATCGCCCAGCCGTATGCACTTCTGGCAGATGTGACTCTGCGGGAGAGGGGCGTTCCCCCAAGACTGCCACATCTCACATGAGAGGCACATCACCGTCTCAGGAGGCATTGTAAAAAATAACTGCGAGCTAGTTCGTCCTCTGCCTCTTCTCGTCGAAGCCTCTCAAGTCAAAGCCTCAAAGCTCCACTCCTTCACTGGCCCACTCACGCACTGGCTGCTTCGTTTGAGCTATCCCCCTATTTATCTGTTTGAGCTTTTCAAACTGCTTGGTCACCTGACCTCGACTGCCCAATCAGCTGCTTTCTGCTGAGTCTGAGCTATTCACATCTCGATTGTCTAATCAACAGCTTTCTGCTTTGGAGCTGGGGTTCCCAACATTTTTTATGCCATGGACCAATCTCATTAAGCAAGGGGTCCGTGGACTCCTGCTTGGGAACTCCCTGGTGTAGAGGGATATGGTCAAACATACAAAAATGGGACGAACTTATAAGGGAACGTGGTCAGCATGGACCATTTCAGCCGAAGGGTTTGTTTGATAGAACAGAGAAAGCCCACAGCACAACACAGACCCTTCGGCCCGCAAAGCTGTCCTAAACATGTCCTTACTTTAGAAACTACCTAGGCTTACCCATAGCCCTCTATTTTTCTGTGCTCCACGTACCTGTCCAGGAGTCTCTTAATAGACCCTATCGTATCCGCCTCCAGCACCGTCACCGGCAGCCCATTCCACACACTCACCACTCTCTGAGTAAAAAACTTACCCCTGACATCTCCTCTGTACCTACTGCGAAGAACCTTAAAACTGTGCCCTCTTGTGCTAGCCATTTCAGTCCTGGGAAAAACCCTCTGACTATCCACCTGATCAATGCCTCTCATCATCTTATACACCTCTATCAGGTCACCTCTCATGCTCCGTCACTCTACGGAGAAAAGGCCGAGTTCACTCAACCAGTTTTCATAAGGCATGCTCCCCCACACTGTACAACTCTATGATGTGCGTTTGGCCCACAGGAGTGTTCCTGAGCTGCCACTTTCCACTACAGTCTCTATCCCACTACAGTCTCTATCCCACTACAGTCTCTATCCCACTACGGTCTCTATCCCACTACGGTCTCTATCCCACTACGGTCTCTATCCCACTACGGTCCCTATCCCACTACGGTCTCTATCCCACTACGGTCTCTATCCCACTACAGTCCCTATCCCACTATAGTCTCTATCCCACTACAGTCTCTATCCCACTACAGTCCCTATCCCACTATAGTCTCTATCCCACTACAGTCCCTATCCCACTACAGTCCCTATCCCACTATAGTCCCTATCCCACTATTGCTCTGTGACCTCCCACACTGTTACAGTGAGATCCAGCACAATCTTCATTACTCCTTGTGCGAGTACCAAGATCTTTGCCTGTCCTTTTAGTTTGTTTGTATTCACTGAGCACATTCCCCAGCACAATGTGATTTAACTGTCCACCCATTGTCACACTGTCATCAAATCCCAGTCAATCAGAGGAAGTCCCGTTGGCCCACCCATCACCACGACTTCGTTCCCTGCTTTTCCTCCACAGATGCTGCCTGACCTGTTAATTGTTCTCCTTCCTTTGCTAAGTTTAATCTCCACCCAAACAGTCATCCCCCTGTGCTACCCAACTCCCTTTCCTCCCTGCCTGTCCTTCCTGAAACTCAAATACCCCTCGATAATAAATTGTCAGGTTTCACCTTGCCACCATGTCTTTGTCATCACCTCCTGCATTATCTCTTCACTGCATTCGGCTGGTCTCATGCCCCACCCTGCTGCCGTCCTCACCAGCGTGTGATCCTGAAATCACTACCCTGAGATCCACCTTTTGAAGTAATTTCCCAACTCCTTCAATTGTCCTTCTGCTTCCTGTTACAGAAGATGTCCAGAGAGCGAGTCTACTCTGCAGTCCGGATCACAGCCAGCACCTTGTTTGCTCTGTCCATTCTGGGCGCCATCACCTGTACCTATGTGAAAGGTTATCAGTTCGGCTACACGGAGCATTACCACCTGTCCTTTGGGCTCTATGGGGCCTTTCTCACTCTCCATCTCTTCATCCAAAGTTTCTTCGCCTTCCTGGAGCACCGAAGAGTCAGGAAAGAGAACCGACCTATCAAATTCACCAAGTCAGTGGCTCTCTGCATAGCGGCGTACCAAGAAGACCCTGACTACCTGAGGAAGTGCCTGGTGTCTGTGAAGCGCATCGCCTACCCCAACCTGAAGGTGGTGATGGTCATTGACGGAAACCAGGAGGAGGACATTTACATGCTGGAGATATTCAATGAGCTGATGGGTGCCGAGAATACCGCCTCCTATATCTGGCAGAGTAACTACCACCAGGAGGGGCCTGGAGAGACCACATTCACCCACAACGAGGGCAAGAGCAGGGTGCAGCAAATCGTCAGCCAGTCCACGTTCTCCTGCATTATGCAGATGTGGGGAGGGAAGCGGGAGGTGATGTACACAGCCTTTGCTGCCCTGGGAGACTCTGTGGATTACATACAGGTGGGTGAATGAGATGTTGTTAATGTGGATTACATACAGGTGGGTGACGGGCAGCACGTGGGGAATGCTGGCATTCAAAGGTATGTGGCTGGTAACCCTAACCCGTATACAGCTCTCCCCGTGGGCAGCTACCCGTACACAGCTTGTTACAGAACCTGAAACAGCAGGGAATCAGGCCATTCGGCCCATTCTTTCTGTGCTGACCATCAGCCTGCACATGGTCACCTTGGTTTGATGTCCCAAAATGCAATATCTCACATTTATCTGAATTGAAATCCATTTGCCAACCCTTAGCCGAGCTACCCAGCTGATCAAGGTCCCCTTGTCATTTTTCATGCTATCTTATGATTCATTTTCTTACAGGCATTTGCCGGAAGTACAATAGATTAGGCCTAATTTGGAGAATTGTGTGCAGTTTTGGTCACCTACTTGCAAGAAAGATGTCTATAAGGTTGAAAGAGTGCAGGGAAAATTTATAAGGATGTTGCCCAGTTTGGAGGATCTGAGTTATCCAGAAAGATTGAATAGGTTAGGACTTTATTCTTTGGAGTGTAGAGAATTGAGGAGATTTGATAGAGATGTACAAAATTATGAGGAGTATAGATGGGGTAAATGCAAGCAGGCTTTTTCATTGAGGTTGGGTGGGACTGCAACCAGAGGTCATGGGTTAAGGGTGAAAGGTGAAAAGTTTAAGGGGAACATGGGAGGAAACATCTTTACTCAAAGGGTAGTGAGAGCATTTGGATGAGCTGCCAGCACAAGTGGTGCATGCAAGCTCGATTTCCACATTGAAGAGAAGTTTGGATAGTACATGGATGGTAGGGGTATGGAGGTTGATGGGAGTGGGCAGTTTAAATGGTTTGGATAGTACTCCTTTCAGTGGTGAGGAAGGCTATGCCCGTGATGGACTCAGCTTTATCACCACTTTCTGTAGTCTTTTCAATTCCTTGATATTGATGTTTCCATACCAGCCTGTGATGCAGCCAGTAAGGGTACTCTTCACTGTGAATCTATAGAAGTATCTCCTTTGAATGCTGCTCTTGTGGTTTGTGAGAAGGCAGGGAGACCTCCAGGGCCCCTATGACTTTATCTGCAGGAATTGCATCCAGCTGCAGCTTCAACACTCTGCATTAAGGGGTTGGAGCTGGACCCGTACTAATTTTTATAGATGCACTGTAGAAAGCATTCTTCTAGGGTGCATCAGAACCTGGTATGGAAGTTGTCCTGTCCAAGACCGTAAGAAGCTGCAGAAGGTTGTGAACACGGCACAGCACATCACATAAACCAATCTTCCGTCCGTGGACTCACTTTACGCCGCACGCTGTCGGACCAGTGCTGCCAGGATAATCAAGGACATGATCCACCCAGCCAACACACTTTTCGTCCCTCTTCCCTCCGGGAGAAGGCTCAGGAGCTTAAAGACTCATATGGCCAGATTTGGGAACAGCTTCTTTCCAACTGTGATAAGACTGCTGAACGGATCCTGACCCGGATCTGGGCCGTACCCTCCAAATATCCGGACCTGCCTCTTGGTTTTTTTTTCACTACCTTACTTTCCCTTTTCTATTTTCTATTTATGATTTATAATTTAAATTTTTAATATTTACTATCGATTTGTACTCCAGGGAGCGGGAAGCACAGAATCAAATATCGCTGTGATGATTGTATGTTCTAGTATCAATTGTTTGGCGACAATAAAGTATGAAGTATAAATGGATGAACTCCAGATCATTCGGTAGGCGAGGTAGCACATATAGGGAGGTAGGATTCAGGAAACTTGGCGTTGGTCAAGAGGGTGAATGGGATTAGACAGCCAGTGAAGAGTACCCCTGCGGCCAATCCCCTCAACAACAGTTTTGATATTGTAGTGATAGGGGATTCATTAGTTAAGTGAACAGAAAGGAAGCTCTATGGACGAAAAGAAGATTCCCAGATGGTATGTTGCCTCCTGGGCGCCAGAGTCTGAGGCACCTTGGATCGAGTCCTCAGCATTCTTAAGTGGAAGGGTGAGTAGCCAGAGGTTGTGGTCCATGTAGGTACCAATGACATAGGCAGGAAAAGTGACGAGCTTCTGCAAAGGGAATTCAGGGAGTTAGGTGCTAAGTTAAAGGACAGGATCTCCAAGGTTGTGCTCTCAGGATTGCTACCCATGCCACGTGCTAGTGAGGCCAGAATATGGAAGATCATACAGCTTAACACATGGCTAAGGAATTGGAGTGAGAGAGAGGGCATAAGATTTTTGGATCATTGGGCTCTCTTCCAGGGAAGGTAAGACCTGTACAGAAGAGACAGTTTGGACCTGAACTGAAAGGGGACTAATTTCCTAGCAGGAAGGAACAGTGCTGCACAGGGTGTGTGTTTAAACTAGGGCTGCAGGGAGATGAGAACAAGAGTGCCGGAACAGATATTGGAGTGGTGTGGACACAGATGTTGTTCAGACCCCAGACAAAGTCAGGAACCAAAAAGTTGAGCAGGATGGGACTAATATTCTGAGTTGTGTATATTTCAATGTAAGAAGTATTGTAGGAAAGGCAGATGAGCTCAGGGCATGGACCAGCACCTGGAATTATAATATTGTAGGCGTCAGTGAAACTTGGTTGCAGGAGGGAAGGACTGGCAGCTGGGTTTTCTGGGGTTTCGTTGTTTTAGATGTGACAGAGCAGGAGGAATTAAACAGGGAAGGGTAACACTCACAACACACTGGAGGAAATCAGCAGGCCGGGCAGCATCTGTGGAAAAGATCGGTTGACGTTTTGGGCCAGAACCCTTCGTCAGGACAGGGAAGGGTGGCATTGCTGGTCAGGGAAAGATCACAGCAGTGTTCAGTCAGGATAGACTGGAGAACTGAACTGGTGGAGCTTTATGGGTGGAACTGAGGGATAAGAAAGGTATGACCATGTTAATGGGGTTATATTATAGACCACCCAACAGTCCGTGGGATTTAGAGGAACAAATATGAAAATAGATCGTAGACTGTTGCAAGAAACAAAAGATTGTGATAGTTGATGAGCTTAACTTTGCACATATTGACTGGGACTCCCATACTATAAGAGGACTAAAAAGTATAGAGTTTGTCAAATGTGTTCAGGAAAGTTTCCTTAATCAGTATATAAAAGTCCCAATGCAAAATTGTGCAATACTTGATCTGCTGTTAGGACAGAGCAGTTAATAATAGTCTGTGTAGGGAAACACTTTGCATCTAGTGACCATAATACAATTTGTTTCAAGATAATTATGGAAAAAGATAGTATAGGTCTGGTCCTTGGGTTGAGATGTTAAATTGGAGAAAGGCCAATTTTGATGATATGAGAAAGGATCTGGAAAGTGTGGAATAGGACAGGCTGTTTCCTGGCAAAGATGTACTTGGCAAGTAGGAGATCTTCAAAAGTGAAATTTTGAAAGCTTGCATGTGCCTGTCAGAATAAAAAGGCAAGAATAACAGGTTTAGGGAACCTTGATTCTCGAAAGATATTGAGGCCCTGGTTAAGAAAAAAAAAAGGATGTGCAATGCAGGTATAGGCAGATAGGAACAAATGAGGTGCTTATGGAGTAAAAGAGAACACTTAAAGAAAGAAATCAGGAGGGCTAAGAGAAGGCATGTGGTTGCTCTAGCAGACAAGGTGAAGGAGAAGGGATTCTCCTTCTAAGAGCAAAAGAGTTGCAAGGGACAAAGTATGTCCTCTGGATGATCAGTATGGCAATGTATGTGTAAAGCTAAAAGAGATAGGGGAAGATCTTCAATGGATTTATTTTTTGCTTCTGTATTTACTCGGGAGACGGACACAGAGTATAGAAGTGAGGCAAAGCAGCAGCGAGGTCATGGACACTATGCAGATTACAAAGGAGGAGGTGCTTGCTGTCAAATTAGGGTGGACAGATACCCAGGGCATGATAAGGTGTTCCTTCAGACCTGGTGGGAGGCAAGTGCAGAAATTGTAGGGCCCTAATGGAGATATTTAAATCATCTTTAGCGACAGGTGGGATATCAATGAATTGGAGGATAGCTAATGTTGTTCTGTTGTTTAAGTCTGTCTGTCTTTCTAGGTACCATGTCCGATGCGGACTTTGGTGACCATGGTTTTCCATATAGATCTATCCTTCGTTTTTTGGATGACCTCCATTTCCTCGATGTGTCGCCGCCTGGCTATGCTTTTGATATACGTAAGCCGAGGTCTTCCTCTAGGTTTGCTCTCCTCGATCTTTCCAGAGAGTATGAGTTTTTCTAGTTCATCTTTCTGCATGATGTGTCCTAGGAATCTGAGTTGTCTTTCTCTTATTGTTGGTATGAGTGATCGAACTGCTTGGGCTCTTTTTGATTTGATGGTTGTTTAAGCAAGTTTAAGTTTAAGTAAGCCACTAAAATTAAACCAGGAAATTATAGGTCAGTGAGCCTGACATCAGTTGTGGGAAAGTTACTGAAAAGTATTCCAAGGTTCTGGATAAATGAGCATTTGGATAGATAGCGACTGATTAGGGATTGTCAGTATGTCGTGGTATGTGGTAGGTTGTGTCTAACCAATCTTATAGAGTTTTTTGAGGAAGTTACCAGGAAAGATGATGAAGGCAAGGCAGTGGATGTTGTCTACATGAACATTTGACAAGATCCTGCATGGGAAGTTGGTCAGGAAAGTTCAATCACTTGGCATTCAAAATGAGGTAGTAAGTTGGATTAGGCATTGGCTTTGTGGAAGAAGTCAGAAAGTGGTAGTAAATGGTTGCCAGTGACCAGGGATTAGCAGGCATTGGTGCTGGGTTTCATCTATATCAATGATCTGGATGATAATGTAGTTAACTGGATCAGCAAATTTGCAGATGACACCAAGACTGGGGGTGTAGTGGACAGCAAGGAAGACTATCAAAGCATGCAGTGGGGTCTGGACCAGCTAGAAAAATAGCAGATGGAATTTAATGCAGACAAGTGAGAGGTTTTACATAGAGAGCAGTAAGGCACTGAGGAGTACTGAGAACAAAGGGATCTGGGAATAAAGATCCATAATTCATTGAAGGTGAGGCCTGGAGAACCTGAGTTATAGGGAGAGGCTGAATAGGTCAGAACTTCATTTCTTAGAATGTAGACGATTGAGAGGCGATTTGATAGAGGTACACAAAATTGAGGGATTGTAGCGGTGTGCTACACACAGCGCTAGAATAACCACACGGAGTCGGTGAGTTGGAGTTGCGATAAAAGAGATTTATTCAAACTTCGCGGCCTGCTTTAAAGCCTTCCCGTTCCCGCCCTCCCTGGGGCGGGACTGCTGTGGGGAATGCATATTCCCAGACCTTTCCCGCGCGCGGGATATTCCCCCGCTGGTGAAGATGGCCTGGCGCCCTTTTTGGGGCCGACCCTCTGCCTGAGCGCACTGGTTCGTGTGTGCTAGAAAGTGGGTTGCCACATAACCCCCCCCCCCCACGCCCCAGAACCGGCAATACCTCCCCCAATGTCCACAGTCTGGATCGGCCTCTGTTTGGGAGGTCTGCCCCTGCGCCGCGGTGCCTGAGCCTGGACCGGCTGCGCCAAGTCCACATGGGCCGGTTTGAGTCGGTCCACCGTGAAAACCTCCTCTCTCCCCAATGTCCAGCACGAATGTGGAGCCGTTGTTCCTGATCACCTTAAACGGCCCCTTGTAGGGCCGCTGTAGCGGTGCCCAGTGTCTACCCCGTCGTACAAAAAGAAACTTACAGTTCTGCAGGTCTTTGGGTACGCAGGTCAGGCTCTGTCCGTGCTGTGAAGTGGGGATGGGGGCCAGGTTACTGAGCCTCTCCCGTAGTCTGTCCAGGACTGCTGTGGGTTCTTCCTCTTGCCCCCTTGGGGCTGGTATGAACTCTCCTGGGACGACCAGGGGCGCGCTGTACACCAACTCGGCCGACGAGGTGTGCAGATCCTCCTTGGGCGCCGTGCAGATTCCGAGCAGGACCCAGGGAAGCTCGTCCACCCAGTTAGGCCCCTCCAGGCGGGCCATGAGAGCCGATTTCAGGTGATGGTGGAAACGCTCCACTAGTCCGTTTGACTGTGGGTGGTAGGCAGTTGTGTGGTGTAGCTGCGATCCTAAAAGGCTGGCCATGGCCGACCACAGGCTGGAGGTGAACTGGGCGCCCCTGTCGGAGGTAATGTGGGCCGGTACCCCGAAGCGGGCTACCCAGGTTGCGATCAGTGCTCGGGCGCAGGATTCGGAGGTGGTGTCGGTGAGCGGGACTGCCTCTGGCCATCTGGTGAACCGGTCTATCATAGTTAGGAGGTACCGCGCTCCTCGCGACACTGGCAGGGGCCCCACGATATCCACATGGATGTGGTCGAACCTCCGGCGGGTGGGTTCGAACCGCTGCGGCGGAGCCTTGGTGTGCCGCTGCACCTTGGCCGTTTGGCACTGCATGCACGTTTTGGCCCATTCACTGACTTGTTTACGAAGTCCATACCACACGAACCTGTTGGAGACCAGCCGGACGGTTGTCCTGATGGAGGGGTGCGCTAATTTGTGAATGGATTCGAAAACCCGCCGGCGCCAGGCTGCTGGGACGACGGGGCAGGGTTGGACGGTAGCTATGTCACACAGTAGGGCCCTCTCACCTGGGCCTACGGGGAGGTCCTGGAGCTGCAAACCGGAGACTGCAGTCCTGAAACTGGGGATCTCAGCGTCTCCCTGCTGTGCCTCTGCCAGCGCTGCATAGTCCACCCCCGGGACAGGGCCTGTATGGTAGGTCTGGAAAGTGCGTCCGCCACGACGTTGTCCTTTCCAGAGACATGCTGGATGTCCGTCGTGTACTCGGAGATGTAGGACAGATGTCGCTGCTGGCGGGACCACCAGGGGTCGGACACCTTCGTGAACGCAAAGGTAAGCGGTTTGTGGTCCGTGAACATGGTGAAGGGCCTACCTTCTAAGAAGTACCTGAAATGCCAGATTGCCAGGTATAGTGCCAATAGCTTCCAGTCGAAAGCACTGTATTTGAGTTCAGGTGGTCATAGGTGTTTGCTGAAGAACCCCAGGGGTTGCCAGCGACCCTCGACCGACTGCTGTGTTGGATGCGTCCACAGTGAGGGCAGTAGGAACGTCCGTTCTGGGGTGCACTAGCATCGCAGCGTTTGCCAAGGCTTCTTTGGTTTTAACGAAAGCGGCTGCGGCCTCTTCGTCCCAGGTAATGTCCTTGCCCTTACCCGACATTAGAGTGAACAGGGGGCGCATGGTTCGGGCTGCTGAGGGGAGGAAACGGTGGTAGAAATTCACCATACCCACGAATTCCTGCAGGCCTTTGATTGTGTTGGGTCGGGGGAAGTGGCGGACCGCGTCTACCTTGGCGGGCAGCGGGGTTGCCCCGTCTTTAGTAATCCTGTGGCCCAGGAAGTCGATGGTGTCGAGTCCGAACTGGCATTTGGCCGGGTTGATTGTAAGGCCGAATTCGCTCAGGGGGGAGTAGAGCTGGCGGAGGTGGGACAGATGCTCCTGCCGACTACTGCTGGCTATGAGGATGTCATCCAAATAGATGAATGCAAAGTCCAGGTCGCATCCCACCGCGTCCATTAGCCGCTGGAACGTTTGTGCGGCACAGGGTAGCGGTCTGGCGTTGTAGCCTCGTTCAGTCTGCGGTAGTCACCGCATGGTCTCCAACCCCCCCGTTGCCTTGGGCACCATGTGCAGCGCGGAGGCCCATGGGCTGTCGGACCATCATATGATCCCCAATTCCTCCATCTTCTTGAACTCCTCCTTCGCCAGTCGGAGCTTGTCCGGGGGAAGCCTTCGAGCACGGGCATGGAGGGGTGGTCCCTGGGTCGGGATGTGGTGCTGTACTCCGTGTCTGGGCATGGCTGCCGTGAACTGCGGTGTCAGTACTGATGGGAAATCCGCCAGGACCCTGGTGAATTCATCGTCGGACAGCGTGATGGAGTCCAGGTGTGGGGCTGGCAACTTGGCTTCACCGTTTGAAAAGTCTTGGCGTGGACTAGTCGCTTCCCTTGCAGGTTGACCAGCAGGCTGTGGGCTCGTAGAAAATCCGCCCCCAGGAGTGGTTGGGCCACGGCGGCCAGTGTGAAGTCCCACGTGAACCAGCTGGAGCTGAACTGTAGCCGCACCGTGCGGGTGCCGTAGGTTCGTATTGTACTGCCATTTGCGGCCATCAGGGTGGGTCCCGGTTCTCTGTTGCGGGTGTCGTAACTCGTTGGAGGTAAGACGCTGATCTCCGCTCCGGTGTCGACCAAAAAGCGGCGTCCCGACTGCTTGTCCCAGACATACAGGAGACTGTCCTGATGGCCAGCTGCCGTAGCCATCAGCGGTGGCTGGACCTGGTGTTTCCTGGAATTTGCAGGGTGGTCTGCAGCGGCGGGCCTCTGTGCCCCACCGCTGGTGGTAGAAGCACCATTGTTCGTTGGGCTCCTCACTCCCGTCACCGGGTTTTGTAGGCTCTGCTGTCAGGCCTGGTCTGGTCTGTGGTTGGGCACACGGATTGGTGATCTGTGCGACGGATGCCCCTCTCTCCTTCTTGGCATTCCAGAGCACATCTGCCCGGGCCGCCACCTTCCGGGGGGTTGCTGAAATCTGCGTCGGACAGCAGCAGGCATATGTCCTCGGGCAGTTGCTCTAGGAACACCTGCTCAAACATGAGGCAGGGTTTGTGTCCTTCAGCCAGGGCCAGCATTTCGTTCATTAATGCCGATGAAAGCCTGTCTCCCAAACCATCCAGGTGCATTAAGCGGCGTGCTCGTTCGCGCCGTGAGAGTCCAAAAGTCCTTATGAGCAGGGCTTTGAATGCTGTGTATTTGCCGTCCTCCGGAGGCGACTGTATAAACTCCTCAACTTGTGCAGCTGTCTCCTGGTCGAGGGAGCTCAGCACGTAGTAGTAACGAGTGGAATCCGAGGTTATCTGCCGAATGTGGAATTGTGCTTCTGCTTGTTCGAACCACAGACGGGGTCGCAGCGCCCAGAAGCTTGGCAGTTTTAACGAAACTGCGTGAACAGATGCGGCGTCGGTCATCTCTGGTCCAAATATCGTTTGGGCCGTCGGCGTCACCAATTGTAGCGGCGTGGTACACACAGCACTAGAATAACGACACGTAGTCGGTGAGTTGGAGTTGCGATAAAAGAAATTCATTCAAACTTCGCAGCCTGCTTTAAAGCCTTCCCGTTTCCGCCCTCCCTGGGCGGGACTGCTGTGGGGAATGCATATCCCCAGACCCCTTCTGCACGCGGGATCTTCTCCCTGCTGGTGAAGATGGCCTGGCGCTCTTGTTGGGGCCGGCCTCTCCGCCAGCGCGCGCCAGTTCGTGTGTGCTAGAAAGCGGGTCGCCACAGGATATAGATAGGGTAAATTCAAGCAGGCTTTTTCCATTGAATTTGGGTGAGACTACAACCAGAAGTTTGGATCAGTACATGAATAGTAGGGGTATGGAGGGCTATGGTCCTTTTGCAAGTCGATGGGAGTGGGCAGTTTAAATGCTTTTGGTACAGTATTGACTAGATGGGCTGAGGGGCCTGTTTCTGAGCTGTACTTCTCTATGAAGTAGTCATGTTCTCAGGAGAGGCACACCACAACAGTGACAGGAGATGAAAGAAAAAGTTGAAAATGCACATGATTATGTCATTTTAACTAAGGAAAGTGATTGCCATTAGATGATGGGATAAGCATCAGGGTACAAATATTTGAAGTCTTGGACAAGAAACATGGTGGGGGGATGGTTGGTGGGTTATGAGGAAGAATATTTTAACAAAGTGAATGGTAATAGAAACATAGAAAACCTACAACACAATACAGGCCCTTCAGCCCACAAAGTTGTGCCGAACATGTCCCTACCTTAAAATTATTAAGGTTACCCATAGCCCTCTATTTTTCTTTTTTTTTAATTTTTTTTTGCTCAGCATAACAAAACTTTAAATTTCCAGATACACTTACATTTACATTTCTTCCCCTCACAGATATCAGGTATCAGAACACTTCCATCAAAATATAGACATCACCACAACATCCTATACAAAAGCAAACATGAGGAAATCTGCCGATGCTGGAAATTCAAGCCACACACACCAAAGTTGCTGGTGAACGCAGTTGTTGTTGGCCTGCTGCGTTCACCAGCAACTTTGATGTGTGTGGATCCTGTACAAAAGCCCTTATTAGTATAGCAGACAGGTTGACATCAATATACGGCGGAAAAGATTGCCATGTTTTATGAAAACTATTTGTTTTTGAGTGTACCATACATGTCAAGAAGTCCAAAGGAATGTATTCCATGATTAATTTACGCCAACCAAAAAGTCCAGGGGCCTTATCGGATATCCAACAAAGTAAAATGTTCTTCCTCACGCAAAAAGTCAGGATGTTAAAAAGGTTTTTTCTGATGTGCATTAATAATACGACTGCTCGGTAAGCCTAAGAGAAAAGGCACTGGGTCCAGTTCAACAACAGGTATACCACATTGGATACTGTTGGGGGGGATGACTTACCTGGGACAAGCTGCAGTAGCCGGATCCCTGGCACTGAGTCTGGCTCAGCAGTGCAGAAGGGAGGGTGGAAAAAGGAGAGCGGTATTGATAGGGGACTCGATAGTTAGAGGTGCAGATAGATAGGAGGTTCTGTGGTCGTGACAGAGAATCCAGGATGGTTTGTTGCCTCCCGGGTGCCAGGGTCAAGGATGTCTCTGATCGATTGCATGACATTCTGAAGTGGGAGGGTGATCAGCCAGATGTCGTGGTGCACATTGGTACCAATGACATAGCAAGGAAGAGTGAGGAGGTCCTGGACAGTGAGTATAGAGAGCTTGGTAGGAAGTTAAAAAGCAGGACCTCAAGGGTGGTAATCTCAGGATTGCTACCTGTGCTACGTGCCAGTGAGGGTAGGAATAGGATGCTCTGGAGGATGAACAAGTGGCTGAAGAACTGGTGTAGGGGGCAAGGTTTCAGATTTCAGGATCATTGGGACATCGTCTGGGGCAGGTGGGACCTGTACAAGAGAGACAGGTTACACTTGAACTACAAGGGGACCAATATCCTTGCAGGGAGGTTTGTTAGTGCTATTGGAAAGGCTTTAAACTAGATTTGCAGGGGAATAGGAACCAGAGTGCCAGGGCAGATAGTGGAGTGGGGGTGAAAATAAATGATGTTAAAAGTTCATGCAAAGTCACAAATAGAAGGGTTGTGAGTAGTTGGTGATAATCTTCTGAGGTGTATATATTTCAATGCAAGGAGTATTGTGGGGAAGGCTGACGAGCTGAGGGCGTGGATTGACACATGGAATTACGACATTATAGCCATTAGTGAAACTTGGCTACAGGAGGAGCAGGACTGGCAGCTTAATGTTCCAGGGTTCCGATGTTTCAGATGTGATAGAGGCAGAGGAATGAAGGGTGGGAGTGGGGGGTGGCATTGCTAGTCAGGGAAAATATTACAGCAGTGCTCAGGCAGGACAGATTAGAGGGCTTGTCCACTGAGTCCTTATGGGTGCAGCCGAGAAACAGGAAAGGTATGACCACATTAATGGGGTTGCATTATAGACCACCCAATAGTCAGCGAGAATTGGAGGAGCAAATCTGCAGAGAGATAGCACAGAACTGCAGGAAACATAAAGTTGTGATAGCAGGGGATTTTAATTTTCCACATATTGATTGGAACTCCCATACTTTTAAAGGTCTAGACGGGTTAGAGTTTGTGAAATGCGTTCAGGAAAGTTTTCAAACTCAATATATAGAGGTACCTACTAGAGAGGGTGCAATATTACATCTCCTATTAGGAAACGAGTTAGGACAGGTGACGGAAGTGTGTGTAGGCCTTTGACAAGGTCCCGCATGGGAGGTTAGTTAGGAAGATTCAGTCGCTAGGTATACATGGAGAGGTAGTAAATTGGATTAGACATTGGCTCAATGGAAGAAGCCAGAGAGTGGTAGTGGAGGATTGCTTCTCAGAGTGGAGGCCTGTAGTTAGTGTTGTGCCACAGGGATCAGTGCTGGGTCCATTGTTATTTGTCATCTATATCAATGATCTGGATGATAATGTGGTAAATTGGATCAGCAAATTTGCTGATGATACAAAGATTGGAGGTGTAGTGGACAGTGAGGAAGGTTTTCAAAGCTTGCAGAGGGATTTGGACCAGCTGGAAAAATGGGCTGAAAAATGGCAGATGGAGTTTAATACAGACAAGTGTGAGGTATTGCACTTTGGAAGGACAAACCAAGGTAGAACATACAAGGTAAATGGTAGGGCACTGAGGAGTGCAGTAGAACAGAGGGATCTGGGAATACAGAAACAAAATTCCCTAAAAATGGTGTCACAGGTAGATAGGGTCATAAAGAAAGCTTTTGGTACATTGGCCATTATAAATCAAAGTATTGAGTATAAGAGTTGGAATGTTATGGTGAGGTTGTATTAGGCATTGATGAGGCCGAATTTGGAGTATTGTGTGCAATTTTGGTCACCAAATTACAGGAAGGATATAAATAAGTTTGAAGGAGCGCAGAGAAGGTTTACAAGGATGTTGCCGGGACTTGAGAAACTCAGTTACAGAGAAAGGTTGAATAGGTTAGGACTTTATTCCCTGGAGCGTAGAAGAATGAGGGGAGATTTGATAGAGGTATATAAAATTATGATGGGTATAGATAGAGTGAATGCAAGCAGGCTTTTCCACTGAGGCAAGGGGAGAAAAAAACCAGAGGACATGGGTTAAGGGTGAAGGGGGAAAAGTTTAAAGGGAACATTAGCTGCCAGATGAAGTGGGAAATGCAGGCTCACTTTTAACATTTAAGAAAATCTTGGACAGGTAGATGGATGAGAGGTTGTATGGAGGGATATGGTCCAGGTGGGGGTCAGTGGGACTAGGCAGAAAAATGGTTCGGCACAGCCAAGAAGGGCCAAAAGGCCTGTTTCTGTGCGGTAATGTTCTATGGTTCTGTGGTTCTAAGCTCCATCTTCAGAATCTTTTCCATTTCACCCAAAATATGCCTGAAGTTTGGGACATGTCCAAAAACAGTGGGTAAAAGTTCCAGTATTTACTTTACATTTAGAACACATAAGAGAAACCCCCGTCTTAAATTTCGAGAGACGATCTGGAGTCAGATGGGCTCTATGCAGAATTTTGAGTTGCAATGCTTTAGTTTTATTACAATCTGAAATCTTTGCATTATCACAGATATCTTCCCATGTTTCAGCTGTAATTTCTACTCCCAACTCTTCCTGCCAGACCCTTCCCAGCTGCTCAGCCTCTCCTCAGGATGCTGTAAAAAGTACTAATACAGACTTCACCCTTAGAACAAAACACTCTCTGTTCTGTCAGAACTATAGAAATCAGTTAACAATGATGTTTTTTTTCTGTATATAATCTCTTATCTGAAAGAAACGAAAAAGATCCTTGTTGGGTATGTTAAATTTCTGTACTATTTCACTAAAATACATCATCGTTCCTTCATCAAACAAATCTCTTAGATGGAAAATACCCTTAGTTTAAATCCAGAATCCATTATGCCAGGCAGAAAATCTGGACTGCCGGTTATTGGAGTGAAGGGTGATACTTTCGCTACGTTGCCCTCAATTTGTCGCAGTCCCACCAAGCCCTGACTGTATTAATTGTTATTGGATTGCGAGAATATTCCTTAACTAGTTTCATCTTATTGAGGAAAAGCAAAGTAATAAGAAGGCATTTTGCTTGTGAAGCTTCAATGTCTAGCCAAATCGAGGAGGGGTCCCTGCAAACCCAGTCAACCCCATAAGAAAAAAAAGGAACCTAACTGATATTTTTTGATGCCTGGAAAATCCAGATCCCCCTAGACTACTGGGAAGCTGTAACTTAGACGTTTTAATACAGGGTCTTTTTTGTTCCAGATGAAAGAAACAAACCAGCCATTTATTGTTTTAAGTATTTGTTGGGTAAAAATGACTGGAATCATTTGTATTGGGTAGAGCAGACAAGGAAGAATGTTCATTTTGAGCAAGGATATTCTGCCAATCCATGAAATGGGAAGAGTGCTCCATCACTCAAGATCCTGCTTGATTTTGTCAAATGACTGTGTAAGGTTAGCTTTGAATAATTGATCAAACATGGGTGTGATAAATATGCCAAAGTAAACAAAACCTGTCTGCGACCATTAGTCTGGAGCAGATATTTTGGGGTCTCGCCGAGTAGCCTCAGCCAATGGCTCGATCACCAGTGTGAAAAGTAGTGGTGATAAAGGGCAACCCTGCCGGCTGCCCCTCCGAATACTAAAACTATCCGACCGAATACTATTAGTGAGAATCGCAGCCAAAGGGTCATTAAGACCATAAGACAAAGGAGCAGAAGCTGGCCATTCAGCCCATCGAGTCTGCTCCGCGATTTTATCATGAGCTGATCCATTCTCCCATTTAGTCCCACTCCCCCGCCTTCTCACCATAACCTTTGATGCCCTGGCTACTCAGATACCTATCAATCTCTGCCTTAAACACACTCAATAACTTGGCCTCCATTGCTGCCCATGGCAACAAATTCCATAGGTTCACCACCCTCTGACTAAAAAAATTTCTTCACCTTTCTGTTCTGAATGGGTGCCCTTCAATCCTTAAGTCATGCCCTCTCGTCCTAGGCTCCCCCATCATGGGAAACAACTTTGCCACATCCACTCTGTCCATGCCTTTCAACATTCAAAATGTTTCTATGAGGTTTCCCCTCATTCTTCGAAGCTCCAAGGAATACAGTCCAAGAGCGGACAAACATTCCTCATATGTTAACCCTCTCATTCCTGGAATCATTCTAGTGAATCTTCTCTGTACCCTCTCCAACGTCAGCACATCCTTTCTTAAATAAGGAGACCAAAACTGCCCACAGTACTCCAAGTGAGGTCTCACCAGCACCTTATAGAGCCTCAACATCACATCCCTGCTCCTATACTCTATTCATCTAGAAATGAACGCCAATATTGCATTCGTCTTCTTCACTACCGACTCAACCTGCAGGTTAACCTTAGGGGTATCCTGTACGAGGACTCCCAAGTCCCGTTGCATCTCAGAACTTTGAATTCTTCCCCCATTTAAATAATAGTCTGCCCGTTTATTTTTTCTGCCGGTGCATAACCATACATTTTCCAACATTGTACTTCATTTGCCACTTCTCTGCCCATTCTTCCAATCTATCCAAGTCTCTCTGCAGACTCTCCGTTTCCTTAGCACTACCAGCCCCTCCACCTATCTTCATATCGTCAGCAAACTTAGCCACAAAGCCATCTATTCCATAATCCAAATCGTTGATGTACAATGTAAAAAGAAGCGGCCCCAACACGGACCCCTGTGGAACACCACTGGTAACCGGCAGCCAACCAGAATAGGATCCCTTTATTCCCACTCTCTGTTTCCTGCCAATCAGCCAACACTCTATCCACGTATGTAACTTTCCCGTAATTCCATGGGCTCTTATCTTGTTAAGTAGCCTCATGTGTGGCACCTTGTCAAAGGCCTTCTGAAAATCCAAATATACAACATCCACTGCATCTCCCTTGTCTAGCCTACTGGTAATTTCCTCAAAAAATTGTAATAGGTTTGTCAGGCAGGATTTTCCTTTAAGGAATCGATGCTGAGTTCTGCCTATCTTGTCATATGCCTCCAGGTACTCTGTAACCTCATCCTTGACAATCAACTCCAACAACTTCCCAACCACCGATGTCAAGCTAACAGGTCTATAATTTCCTTTTTGCTTCCTTGCCCCCTTCTTAAATAGCGGAGTGACATTTGCAATCTTCCAGTCTTCCAGAACCATGCCAGAATCTATCGAATTTTGAAAGACCATCGCTAATGCCTCCACAATCTCCACAGCTACTTCCTTCAGAACACGCGGGTGCATTCCATCTGGTCCAGGTGATTTATCTACCTTTAGACTATTCAGCTTCCTGAGTACTTTCTCTGTCGTAATTGTGACTGCGCACACTTCTCTTCCCTGCCACCCTTGAGTGTCCGGTATACTGCTGATGTCTTCCTCAGTGAAGACTGATGCAAAATACTTATTCAGTTCCTCTGCCATCTCCTTATCTCCCATTATAATTTCTCCAGCATCATTTTCTATCAGTCCTATATCTACTCTCACCTGTCTTTTACTCTTTATATACTTGAAAAAGCTTTTAGTATCCTCTTTGATATTATTTGCTAGCTTCCTTTCATAGTTAATCTTTTCTCTCTTAACGACCTTCTTAGTTTCCTTTTGTAAGGTTTTAAAAACTTCCCAATCCTCTGTCTTCCCACTAATTTTTGTTTCCTTGTATGCCCTCTCCTTTGCTTTAACTTTGGCTTTGACTTCTCTTGTCAACCACGGTTGCATCCTTTTTCCATTCGAAAATTTCTTCTTTTTTGGAATATACCTGTCTTGCACCTTCCTCACTTCTCGCATAAACTCCAGCCACTTCTGCTCTGCTGTCTTTCCCGCCAGTGTCTCTTTCCAGTCAACTTTGGCCAGTTCCTCTCTCATGCCACTGTAATTTCCTTTACTCCACTGAAATACCGACACATCAGATTTCGGCTTCTCTTTTTCTAATCTCACAGTGAACTCAATCATGTTATGATCACTGTCTCCTAAGGGTTCCTTCACCTCAATCTCTCTAATCACCTTCGGTTCATTACACAATACCCAATCCAGCCAATCCCCTAGTGGGCTCAACAACAGGCTGTTCTAAAAAGCCATCTCGCAGACATTCTACAAATTCTCTCTCTTGAGATCCAGTGCCGACCTGATTTTCCCAATCCACTCGCATGTTAAAATCCCCCACAATTATCATAACACTGCCCTTCTGACAAGCCTTTTCTATTTCCAGTTGTAATTTGTAGTCCACATCCCTGCAGCTGTTTGGAGGCCTATAAATAACTGCCATCAGGGTCCTTTTACCCCTGCGATTTCTTAGCTCAACCCATAAAGATTCTGCACCTTCCGATCCTATATCACCTCTTTCTAATGATTTAATATCATTTCTTACCAATAAAGCCACACCCCCCCCCCCGCCTACCTTCCTTTTATGAAGTATTACACATCTGCAATAGAATTGAACTTGAAGTAACCTGAGTACCAGGTCTCTTCGGGAAACTACTTCCAATATCCCCATCCCCCCAGGCTGTGAAACTTCAAGACCAGCCGAGACCCCTCCTCGGGCCTGGACCATGCATTTTCCAACATTGTATTTCATTTGCCACATTCTTGTTCATTCTCCCAACTTATCTAAGTCCTTCTTCAGCCTACCTGTTTCCTCAATGCTACCTGTCCCTCCACCAATCTTCATATCATCGGCAAACTTGGAAACAAAGCCATCTATTCCATCATCTAAATCATTGATATACAGCATAAAAACAAGCAGTCCCAACACCTTCCCCTGTGAAACACCACTGGTTACTGGCAGCCAACCAGAAAAAGATCTTTTATTCCCACACGCTTCCTCCTACAAATCAGCCAAAGCCTTAACCATGCTAGTAACTTTTCTGTAATACCACGGGCTCTTAATGAGGTAAGCAGCCTCATGTGTGGCACCTTGTCAAAAACCTTCTGAAAATCTGAATATACAAAATGCACTGCATTCCCTTTATCTATCCTACTTGTAACCTCCTCAAAGAATTTCAACAGGCAATTTTGTTGGGGAAGATTTTCCCTTAAGGAAACCATGCCAGACCTTGTCCTATCCTGTCCTGTGTCACCAAGTCCTCCATAACCTCATCCTTAACAATTGACTCCAACATCTTCCCAACCACTGAGGTCAGACTAACTAGTCTATAATTTCCTATAGTTAATTCGGAAACAAAGGTTCTGAACTTAAAGAAGGGTAACTTTGAAGGTATGAGACGTGAATTAGCTAAGATAGACTGGTAAATGTCACTTAAAGGGTTGACGGTGGATATGCAATGGCAAGCATTTAAGGATCGCATGGATGAACTACAACAATTGTTCATCCCAGTTTGGCAAAAGAATAAATCAAGGAAGGTAGTGCACCTGTGGCTGACAAGGGAAATTAAGGATAGTATCAATTCCAAAGAAGAAACATACAAATTAGGCAGAAAAAGTGGCTCAGCTGGGGACTGGGAGAAATTCAGAGTCCAGCAGAGGAGGACAAAGGGCTTAATTAGGAAAGGAAAAAAAAAATTATGAGAGAAAACTGGCAGGGAACATAAAAACTGACTGTAAAAGCTTTTATAGATATGTGAAAAGAAAAAAATTGGTTAAGACAAATGTAGGTCCCCTACAGACAGAAACAGGAGAATTGATTATGGGGAGCAAGGACATGGCAGACCAATTGAATAACTACTTTGGTTCTGTCTTCACTAAGGAGGACATAAATAATCTTCCGGAAATATTAGGGGACAGAGGGTCCAGTGAGATGGAGGAACTGAGGGAAATACATGTTAGTAGGGAAGTGGTGTTAGGTAAATTGAAGGGATTAAAGGCAGATAAATCCCCAGGGCCAGATGGTCTGCATCCCAGAGTGCTTAAGGAAGTAGCCCAAGAAATAGTGGATGCATTAGTGATAATTTTTCAAAACTCTTTAGATTCTGGACTAATTCCTGAGGATTGGAGGGTGGCTAATGTAACCCCGCTTTTTAAAAAAGGAGGGAGAGAGAAACCAGGGAATTATAGACCGGTTAGCCTAACATCGGTGGTGGGGAAAATGCTCGAGTCAGTTATCAAAGATGTGATAACAGCACATTTGGAAAGCGGTGAAATCATCGGACAAAGTCAGCATGGATTTGCGAAAGGAAAATCATGTCTGACGAATCTCACAGAATTTTTTGAGGATGTAACTAGTAGAGTGGATAGGGGAGAACCAGTGGATGTGGTATATTTGGATTTTCAAAAGGCTTTTGACAAGGTTCCACACAGGAGATTAGTGTGCAAACTTAAAGCACATGGTATTGGGGGTAAGGTATTGATGTGGATGCAGACAGGAAGCAAAGAGTGGGAATAAACAGGACCTTTACAGAATGGCAGGCAGTGACTAGTGGGGTACTGCAAGGCTCAGTGCTGGGACCCCAGTTGTTTACAATATATATTAATGACTTAGATGAGGGAATTAAATGCAGCATCTCCAAGTTTGCGGATGACACGAAGCTGGGCGGCAGTGTTAGCTGTGAGGAGGATGCTAAGAGGATGCAGGGTGACTTGGATAGGTTAGGTGAGTGGGCAAATTCATAGCAGATGCAATTTAATGTGGATAAATGCGAGGTTATCCACTTTGGTGGCAAAAACAGGAAAACAGATTATTATCTGAATGGTGGCCAATTAGGAAAAGGGGAGGTGCAATGAGACCTGGGTGTCATTATACACCAGTCATTGAAAGTGGGCATGCAGGTACAGCAGGCGGTGAAAAAGGCGAATGGTATGCTGGCATTCATAGCAAGAGGATTCGAGTATAGGAGCAGGGAGGTACTACTGCAGTTGTACAAGGCCTTGGTGAGACCACACCTGGGGTATTGTGTGCAGTTTTGGTCCCCTAATCTGAGGAAGGACATTCTTGCCATAGAGGGAGTACAAAGAAGGTTCACCAGATTGATTCCTGGGATGGCAGGACTTTCATATGATGAAAGGCTGGATCGACTAGGCTTATACTTGTTGGAATTTAGAAGATTGAGGGGAGGATCTTATTGAAACGTATAAAATCCTAAAGGGATTGGACAGGCTAGATGCAGGAAGATTGTTCCCGATGTTGGGGAAGTCCAGAACGAGGGGTCACAGTTTGAGGATAAAGGGGAAGCCTTTTAGGACTGAGATGAGGAAAAACTTCTTCACACAGAGAGTGGTGAATCTGTGGAATTCTCTGCCACAGGAAACAGTTGAGGCCAGTTCATTGGCTATATTTAAGAGGGAGTTAGATATGGCCCTTGTGGCTAAAGGGACTGGGGGTATGGAGGGAAGGCAGGTACAGGGTTCCGAGTTGGATGATCAGCTATGATCATACTGAATGGGGGTGCAGGCTCAAAGGGCCAAATGGTCTACTTCTGCAACTATTTTCTATGTTTCTATGGAGGCTCTGTTTTTTAGCTTTCTTCCTGACTCTCTAAAATCTCTTCAGGACCTCCTCATCTTATCTACCTATGTCATTGCTGCCAATATGCACCAAGACTTCTGGCTGCTCCCCCTCCCCCTTGAGAATGCCATGTACCCGATCCTACACATCCCTGACCCTGGCACCAGTGATGCAACATACCATTTGGGTGTCTCTATCGCACCCACAATACCTCGTCTCTGTTCCTCTGACCAAGGAATCTCCTATCACTACTGCAGTCCTCTTCACCTCTCTGTTCTTCTGTGCCACAGCACCAGACTCAGTGCCAGAGACCACTGTGGCTCCCCCCGGGAGGTTGTTCCCCGCAGTAGTATCTGAAGTTGAGTGCTTATTATTAAAGGGAATGGTCACAGGTGTACTCTGCTCTGGCTGTGCATTTCCCCTCCTTCTCCTGACAGACACCCAGTTACCTGTCCCCTTCAATCTAGGGGTGACTACCTCCCCGTAGCTCCTGGCTATCATTTCCTCATTCTCCTGTATGAATCGAAGGCACAGTGCATTGAGATAGGACAAGGTAAACCAATGTAGAATAAAGTGTTGCAGCTACACAGAAAGCTCACTGCAGGTAACAATGTGTAAGATCATAACAAAATATACACAAGAGATTCTGCAGATCCTGGAAGCGCAGAGCAACACAAAAAATGTGGAGGAACTTACTCAACAGATCAGGCAGCATCTTGGGAGGTGAATAAACAATACTTGAAAGGTGAGGAGGTGGATCTGAATTCCAGACGAAGGTTACAATTAGGTTAACTGTGATTTCACTGACTGATGGGGCAAGATTGAATGGCTTGACCTCCATACGAACAGCAGAGTGGCAGTGGTGTGACATCGCCATCTGTTGCTGAGACCTGGTAGTTCGGTGCTGAATATTTGGTTAAAACTGCTGGGAACATAGGAACAAAAGTATATTTATTTATTATTAAAATATGTATACCATATACAACCACGAGATTCATCCTGAAACAACTGGCTAACAATTTTGTCATTAAAATTCAAGGAAATGTTAAAATTTGGCGAGAGACATAGAACTGACCAAAACAATTTTGGGGATGTGAAAACAATGAAGAGGTTTCAAGAGGAATGGGAAAACACAATACAGATGCAAAAAGAGAATAAATGTGGAAATATCCACCATAAAGCAGAAAGGCAGAGTATTTTTATCGATGGGTTTCATAGTCAATGAGGTCAGATGAGTGGTACTGATGAACAGCAGCTAGCCTAGAGTGGTACCTTCACCAAGTACCAAGACCAGTACTGATTAACTGGTTGGAGTGTTGACTGAGATCATTAACCTCCTGCTTCAGCAGTCTGAGGTAACTACCTGCTTCAAGCAGGCTTCAATTCTACTGGTAGCTAAGAAGAACGTGGTAACCTGCCTTAATGACTATCGTCCAGCAGCACTTACATCCACAGTGATGAAGTGTTTTGAGAAGTTGGTGATGAAACATATAAACTCCTGCCTGAGAAATGACTTGGATCCACTTCTATTTGCCCACTGGCACAAAAGGTTGACAGCAGATGCCATCTCACTGGCTCTTCACTCAACCTTGTAACATCTGGACATCAAAGATGCTTTTTATTGACAACAGCTTGGCATCCGATAAGACCATAAGACAAAGGAGCAGAATTAAGCCAATTGGCCCATTGACAAGAGAAGCTCCATTGAAGATCCACTTTCCATTGAGAGTGGGGGATATTCAAACAAGAGGACATGAGTTGAAAATTAAAGGGCGAAAGTTTAGGGGTAACATGAGGGGGAACTTCTTTACTCAGAGAGTGGTAGCTGTGTGGAACGAGCTTCCAGCAGAAGTAGTTGAGACAGGTTGGATATTGTTGTTTAAAGTTAAATTGGATAGCTATATGGACAGGAAAGGAATGGAGGGTTATGGGCTGAGTGCAGGTCGGTGGAACTAGGTGAGAGTAAGAGTTTGGCATGGACTAGAAGGGCTGAGATGGCCTGCTTCCGTGCTGTAATTGTTATATGGTTATCTGCAGCTGCTAGAAATCTGAGCACATAAAATACTGGAGGAACTCAGCAGGTCAGGCAGCATCTATGGAAAAAAGTACAGTCAATGTTTCAGGCCAAAACCCCTTGGCAGGACTGGAGAAAAAACTAGTCCTCAGCTTTTTTTCTTCTGGTATTTTGAACTTCTGATATTAGTGGTTAGAGTTATCATTAAGAATGAGGTTTCCAGGTACTAGGAGACCAATGATAAAATCAGTCAAAGTCATCATGGTTTTTTGTAAAGGGAAATCTTGCCTGACAAATCTGTTAGAGTTCTTCGAGGAAGTAACAAGCAGGGTGGACAAAGGAGAGGCAGTGGGTGTCACTTACTTGGATTTTCAGAAGCCGTTTGATAATTTCCCACACATGAGGCTGCTTAACAAGATAAAATCCTACGGCATTATAAGAAAGATACTGGCATGGATAACGGAATGGCCAAAGGACAGGAGGCGGTGAGTGGGAATAAAGGGGGCTTCTTCTAGTTGGCTGACAGTGACTAGTGGTGTTCCTCAGGGGTCAGTCTTGGGACTGCTGTTTTTCACATTGTTTGTCAATGATTTAGGTAATGGAATTGATAGCTTTGTGGCAAACTTTGTGGATGATACAAAGATAGGTGGAGGGGTAGGCAGTGTTGAGGAAGTAATGTGATTGCAGCAGGACTTGGAAGAATGGGCAAAAAATTGGCGGGTGGAATACAATGTTGGGAAATGTATGCTAATGCATTTTGGTTAAAGGACTATTATCTAAATGGGGAGAAGGTTCAAACACCAGAGGTGCAGAGGAACTCATGCAAGACCAACAACACCAGAGTCCTCGTGCAAGACTCCCAGAAGGTTGATTTACAGGTTGAGTCTGTGGTAAATAAGGCAGCTACAATGTTGGCATTTATTTCAAGGGGAATAGAATATAAAAGCAAGGAGATAATGCTGAGGCTTTATAAGACACTAGTCAGGTTGCACTTAGAATATTGGCAACAGTTTTGGGCCCACTATCTTAGAAAGGATGTGTTCTCATTGGAGAGAGTCCAGATGAGGTTCACGAGGATGATTCTGGGAATGAAGATATGAACATATGAGGAGCATTTGGCAGCTTTGGGCCTGTACTCACTAGAATTTAGAAGGATGTGAGGGGGATCTCATTGAAACCTACCGAATGTTGAAAGGATTAGATAGGGTGGATGTGGAGAGGGTGTTTCCTATGGCGGCGGTATCCAGAACTAGAAGGCACAGCCTCAAAATTGAAGGGGTGCCCCTTTAGAACAGAGGTAAAGAGGATTTTTTTTAGCCAGAGAATAGTAGATCTGTGGAATGCTCTGCCTCAGACTGTGGTGGAGGTCAAGTCTGTGGGTATATTTAAGGTGGAAGTTGATCATTTCCTGATCGGTCAGGGCATCAAAGGACATGGTGAGAAGGCAGGTGTACGGGGTTGAGTGGGATCTGGGATCAGCCATGATCGACTGGCGGAGCAGAGTTAATGGGCTGAATGGCCTAATTCTACTCCTATGTCTTACGGTCTAAGCCTTTTTAACATAAAAATTAGGAGCAGGAGGCCATCTGGCCCATCGAGCCTGCTCGGCCATTCAATAAGATCATGGACGATCTGATCATTGGCTCATCTCTGCCTACCTGCCTTTTCCTCATAACCCTTAATTCCCCTACTGTGCAAAAATCTATCCAACTTTTTCTTAAATATATTTACTGAGATTGTTCCCACTGTGTCATTGGGCAGAGAATTCCAGAGACTCACCACTCTTTGGGCAAAGTAGTTCCGCCTTATCTCTGTCCTCACTTTACACCCTGAATCTTGAGGCTGTTAACCACCTTATCAACCTGTGTAGCTACTTCCAAAGAGCTATGAACTTGGATCCCAAGATCTTTCTGCTCAGCAACACCATTAGGGATCTTGCCCTTAACAGCCTTCTGTCTCCTTGCATTTGTCCTACATATTTATTTGGTTTAAACTCCATCTGCCATTTTGCTACCCATATCTGCAACTGATCTAAATTGTGCTATATTCTTTGCCAGTCTTCTACACTATCCATAACTCTACCGATCCTGGTGTCATCTGCAAATTTACTAATCCACCCATCTACATTTTCAGCCAGGTCATTTGTATACATAACAAACTGCAGAGGTCCCAGCACAGATCTCTGCAGAACTCCACTAATGACAGACCTCTCCCACTACTCTCTGTCTGCTATGGGCAAACTAGTTCTGAATCCAATCAGCCAATTCACCATGGATCCCGCGCATCTTAATCTTCAGGAGTAGTCTCCCATGAGGAACTTTGTCAAACACCTTACTAAAGTTTATGTAGACAATATTCACTCCCTATCCTCATTGATCTCTCTTGTTATCTTGTCAAAAAAAAACAATGTGTATATATATATAGAGAATACAAATAAAGTAGAATGAGCTGAGGAAATATAAAACTGAAAATGTTATAAATAATTCAGTAGCTCTGGCAGAAAGAAAGTCAATATTAAAGATTAATGGTCTTTCCCATTGAGCTGTTTCTTTACATGGATGCTCCCTGACCTGTTGACTATCCCTGGAAGTCTGTTTTTATTTTAGATGAACATTATCTGCATTTGAAGTTTCTCGTGGTAACAACTGGATGCATGGGCCTTGTGCAGGCAGATAAGAGTAGTTTAGTTTACAACAGGATTTGGATCATCTGGGAAATTGGGCCCAGGATTGGCTGATGGATTTTAAATCTGACAATGCGATTTTTGGTCAGTTGGAGGTCAATCATCTCAGCCTCAGGACATCACTGCAGGAGTTCCTCAGGGAAATGTTCTAGGAACAACCATCTTCAGCTGCTTCATCAATGACCTTCCTTCCATCAGAAGGTCAGAAGTGGGGATGTTTGCAGATGGCTGCACAATGTTCTGCATCATTTGTGACTCCTCAGATAGTGAAGCAGTTCATCCCCAAATGCAGCAGGACCTAGCCAATATCCAGGCTTGGGCTGACAAGTGGCAAGTTACATTCGATCCATGCAAGTGCCAGGCAATGACCAACTCCAACAAGAGAGGCTCTAACCATCATCCCTTGACATTCAGTGGCATCACCATCACTGAATCCCCTACTACCAACATCCTGGGGGTTACCATTAACAGGAAACTGAACTGGTATAGCCATATAAACACTGTGGCCACCAGAGTGGGTCAAAGCCTAGGAATCTTGTGGCGTGTAACTCATCTCCTGACTCCCCAAAGCCTGTCCACCATCTACAAGGCTCAGGTCAGGAGTGTAATGGAATACTCACCACTCGCCTGGATCAACACTCAAGAAGTTTGACACCAGCCAGTACAAGGCAGCTACTTGACTGATATCCCTTCCACAAGCTTCCAGTCCCTCCACCATCGATGAACAGTTGCAGCAGTGTGACCTATCTACAAGATGTATTGCATCTACACACCAAAGTTTCTAAGGCAGCACCTTCTAGATCCACAACCACTATCATCTAGAAGGATGAGATACCTGGGAAGACCACCACTTGGAAATTCCCCTCCAAGTCACTCAGCATCTTGACTTGGAAACATATCACCATTCCTTCGTTATCGCTGGGTCAAAATCATGGAATTCCCTCCCTAACAGCACTGTGGGTGCAGCGGTTCAAGAAGGCAGCTCATCACCACCTTCTCAAGGGCAACTAGGGATGGACAATAAATGCTGGCTTTGTTGGCAACATCCACATTCTGTAAATGTGAATAAATAAATTACCCAGGGTAGGACTTGCACACTGCCATAGGAAGGAAATCATTAAGTCAGAAAAAGTGCGGAAAAGATTCATGAAGGTGTTATCAGGTATGTAGGGCTTGAGTCATATGAAGAAACTGAATAGGCTAGTGTTCTTTCTTCCTAGAGGATAGGAGGCTGAGGGTGATCTTAGGGAGGTTTTATAAAATCATGAGGGATATAGAAAAGATGAATGGTCACTGTCTTTTTCTCAAGGTAGGAAATCTAGAACTAGAGGCTGTAGATTTAATATGAGAGGGGAAGAACAAAAAGAGGACATTAGGTGCTCACTTACCACATAGAGGTTGGTGGTTATATGGAATGAGCTGCCAGAGAAAGAGGTTTAGTGGGTACAAATAAAATGCATTTGGACAGGTAGAAAGGGCCAAATGCAGGGAAAAGCCACTAGCTCAGGTCAGCATGGATGATTTGAGCCAAAGGGTCCTTTATTGAACTATTTGTCTATTCCTCTTATAATTTTATATGGAGCTACAGAGTCTTTTCCCCATGGAGGAAATGTCAAATATTAGATATCCAAGAACACGGTGGGAGGCTAGAGAAGGAATTGTGGGAGCCCTGGCTGAGATATTTGCATTATTGTTTTATTGTTAGCCACAGGTGAGGTGCCAGTAGAGTGAAGGGTAGCCAATGTTGTGCCTTTATTTGAGGATGGGGAACTATAGATCTGTAAAATGCACATAAGTGATCAGTAAGTTACTGGAGAGGATTCTGAGGGATAATATATCTGGAAAGGTTGATTAGGAGAAGTCAGCATGGCTTTGTGTGAGGGAGAGATCATGTCCTATCAATTTGATTATTTTGATGAGATGACCAAGAAAGTTGATGAGTGCAGGGTTGTAGGCATAGTCTATATGAACTTCAATAAGGCCTTTGATAAGATTCCATATAGCAAGCTGCTCTGGAAGGTTAAATTACATGGATTCTAGGAAGAACTGGCTAATGGGATACACGGGCAGAATTCAGAGAGTGAGGGTAGAGTGCTGTTTCTTGGACTGGAGGCCCATGACTAATGATATATAGGGGCATTGGAGTACAAATACATGGCGAAGCAAAAGTGGAATCACGGTTGACAGGGTGGAGAAGAAGGCTTCTGGCATGCAATCCTGTATAAGTTGGGAAGTTGTGGAGGGTGGGAGCTGTCAGCAGTGGAACACCTCACAACTATTTTTCTTTTTAAGCCCATTACTCTGACTGGGGCATAGGCTGCGAATAATAGCTCACCTGAGATCTGTCCTGGGACAGTCTTTCAGACTTTCAAGGTATAGCTCGTCAAAGAACCATCCTGTCCGAGGGATGAGGTCTTTGGAGGTTCTGTTGGTGTTTCTGTAGCGCTGGGTTTTTACAGGATGGGGTTGCCAGCCCCATGACCAACCTTCTCACCTGTACAGCTAGGTTTGGGATCATGCACGGTGGAGTCAACATCTCAAACTTACCTGCATTAAATTCCAATTGCCTCTATAACTCTTTAGCTCACTCTCAGCATCTATTCTCAGAGTATTAGAAACATACTGGTATCTGTTTCAAATGAACTGACAATCTGCTGTCATTTTCTATCAGGTTTGTGACTCAGACACTGTGTTAGATCCGGCCTGCACTGCAGAAATGGTGAGAGTCCTGGATGGAGACCCCAGTGTAGGGGGAGTGGGTGGCGACGTGCAGGTCAGTACCAACTCTTGTCAGTATCTGAAATGCTCCACTTTTTTCCTTCAATGATAAGCCAGAAAAACATCCATGATGCTGTGCCGAGGATTACTGCTCTCCATTCCTTTCCCTCTATACCTCAGTTTTTGCAGCCTTCTTACTATCACTCAAACTCTGGCCCAATCTCTGGGTACCTCACCACTACATTGAACCTCTATTAAGTGGCCCAGTGCACTGCCCTGACACACTTGGCTGGCCAGAATGTCTTTTACAGTGCTCTTACTGATTTCAGATTCAAGAGACTGCAGATGCTGGAACCTGGAGTAGAAACAAAACTGCAGAAGATAGTGAATATAGGAAGGAAGCTGAAAAGCAGAACATAAAGGGTAGATATCTCTAGATTGCTGTCTCTGCCACATTCCAGTGAGGGTAAAATAGGATATTATGGCAGATGAATGTGTGACTGCAGAATTGGTGTAGGAGGCAGGATTTCAGATTTGTGGATTATTGGGATATTCTCTTCCGACCTGTACAAAAGGGACAGATTACACCCAAACCTGAGAGGGACCAACATTCCTGCAAACAGATTTGCTAGAGCTGTTGGAGAGGGTTTAAACTAGTTTGGCAGGGAGATGGGAACCAGAGTGATAGGGCTGAGGATGGGGCAGTTAGTATACAGGTAGACAACAGACAATAGGTGCAGGAGTAGGCCATTTGGCTGAGAGGCTGAGCAAGGAAAGGCAGTGAATATAATAAAAACACATTCTTTTGAATGGGTTGAAATGTGTTTACTTTCATGCGAGATGTATCGGGAACAAGGGTGATAAAGTTAGAGCATGGATTAGTACATGGAACTACAATGACGTGACACTTGCTGTTACCAGGGCAGGACCCAATGGGCCAGATGTCCTAATTCTACTCCTATGTCTTATGGAATGGTTGTTGAATGTTCCGGGGTTAAGGAGTTTCAAACATCTGAAGGGAGGGTGGTGAAAGAGGTGGGGGGGGGGGCAAAGGAGTGGCATTGCTAATCAAAGATGTCTTGGAGTAATTATCTACTGAGATAGTGTGGGTGGAAGTCAGAAACAAGAAGACAGGAAGGGAGCAATCACTTTATTGGGAGTATTCTATAGACCCCCACTCCAATAGCAGCAGATCGGGAGGCAGATTTTTGAAAGGTGCAAAAATAACAAGGTTGTTGTCAAGGTGACTTCAACATTAATAATATTTATTGGCATCTCCTTAGTGCAACAGGTTTAGATGGGGCAGGATTTATTAGGTATGTGCAGGAAAGATTGCCGACACAGTCTGAGGACAGGCAGACTACAGCACAAACCTTACTGCATCTGATATTCAACAATGAGCCAGGTCGGGTGTCAGATCGCTTAGTGGGTGAGCATTCTGGAGACAGTGACCACAACAGCTTTACCTTAATCATAGCCTTGGCAAGAAATAGGAATAGATAGTATGGTGAAGTATTTCATGGGGGGGGGGGGAATTAAAATGCTATTAAGCAGGAACTTAGGACTGTAAGTTGGGAATGGATATGCTCAAGGAAATGCAAAAGAGAAATATGGAGTCCCTTTAGGGAGCATTTGCATGGGGTTCTGGATAGAGTTATAAAGAGCTAGAAGGGAACATGAGAAGGCCTTGGCAAGTAGCATTGAGAAAAATCTCACGTACATGAGACTGACTGTGACTTAGAAAGGAAGGGGGGAAGAAAAGGTCCAGTTGAAGTGATAGGGGATTCAATAGTGAGGGGAACAGAAAGGAGGTTCTGTGGACAAAGATGAGATTCCTCAATGGTTTGATGCCTCCCGGATATCAGGGTCCAGAGCATCTGGGATTGAGAGAGTTCAGGGAGTTAGGTGGTAAGTTAAAGGGCAGGAGGTCAGGACTTCCAGGGTTGTGATCTCAGGATTACTACCCGTGACACGTGCTACTGGGCCAGAAATAGTAAGATCATACACTTTCACACATGGGTAAGGAGTTGGTGTACGAGGGAGGGCGTAAGATGTTTGATCTTTGGGCTCTCTTCCAGGGAAGGGGGACCTGTATAGAAGAGACAGTTTGCACCTGAACTGGAGGGGGAACTAATACCTAGTGGGAAGGTTTGCTAGTGTGGGATAGGGTGGGGGGGTTTTACCAGATCTACAGGAGGATGGGAAACAGGGTGTAAGAACAGAAAATGGAGAGGTTGTGGAAATGTTGAGAACTTGGACAAAGTCAGGAATCAAAAGGTTGAGCATGGTGTGACTAATATCCTGAGATATTTCAATGCTGGAAGTATTGTTAGAAAGGCAGATGAGCTCAGGGTAGGGATTTGTCCATGGAATTATGATATTGTAGCCATTAGTGAGACTTGGCTGCAGGAGGAGTAGAGCTGGTAGTTCAATATTCTAAACAAGAGAGAATCAGCAGATGCTGGAAATCTAAGCAACATACATAAAATGCTGGAGGAACTCAGTAGGCCAGGCAGCATCTATGGAAAAGAGTATAGTCAATGTTTCGAGCCGAGACCCTTCAACAGGACTGGAAAAAAAAAGATGAGGACTCAAAATAAGAAAGTGGGGACAGGGAAGGAAGAACCACAAGGCGATAGGTGAAACCTGGGGGCGGGGGTGAAGAAAAGAGCTAGGAAATGATTGGTGAAAGAGATACGGGCTGGAGATACAGGGAATCTGATAAAGAGAGGACAGAAGGCCATGGAAGAAAGAAATAGGGGAGGAGCACCAACGGGATGTGATAGGCAAGTAAGGAGATAAGGTGAGAGAGAGAAATGAGAAATGGGAATGGGGAATGGTGAACAGTGGGGGCATTACCGAAAATTCGAGAAATCTATGTTCATCCCATCGGGTTGGAGAGAATATAAGGTGTTACTCCTACAACCCGAGTGTGGCCTTACTGCGGCAGTAGAGGAGGCCATAGACTGAAATGTCGGAATGGGAATCGGCATTAAAATGGGTGGCCATTGAGAGATCCACTTTTTCTGGCGGATGGAGCATGGGTGCTTGGTGAAGCAGTCTCCCAATCCGCATCGGCTCTCCCTGATATACAGGAGGCCACACCAGCAGCACCGGACAGTAGATGACCCCAACAGACTCACAGGTGGAGTGTTGCCTCACCTGGAAGGACCGTTTGGGGCCTTAAATGGTAGTGAGGGAGGAGGTGTAGCACTTGTTCCACTTGCAAGGATAAGTGCTGGAAGGGAGATCAATATTCTGGTGTTCCATTGTTTTAGATGTGATAGAGTGGAAGGGGTTAAAGGGGGAGGGGTGGCATTACTAGTCAGGAAAAACGTCAAGGCAGTGCTCAGCCAGGACAGGCTGGAGAACTCATCTAGTAAGGTTTTATGGGTAGACCTGAGAGTGAGAATGGTATGACCACCTTAATGGAGCTATATTAGAGACCACCGAATTGTCCGCAAGATTTAGGGGAACAAGTGTGTAGAGAGATTACAGACTGTTGCAAGAAAAATACAGTTAGTATCACAGGTGATTTTAATTTTGACTGGGACTCCCATATTGTAAAAGGACTAGATGGGATGGAGTTGTCATGTGTGTTTGGGAAAGTTTCCTTAATCAGTTCATAGAAGGCCCAACAAGAGAGTCTGCAATACTTGATCTGCTATCAGGGAATGAGACAGGGCAGGTGACAGAAGTTTGTGCAGGGGAACACTTCACACCCAGTGATCACAGTGCCATTAGTTTCAAGGCAAATATGCAAAAAGATAGGTGTGGTCTGTGGGTTGTGATTCTAAACTGGAGAAAGGCCAATTTTGGTGGATTCAGAAAGGATTCAGCAAGCGTGGAGGAAACATCAAAATTGCTGGTGGAACTCAGCAGGCCAGGCAGCATCTATAGGATGGGGTACAGTTGATGTTTCGAACCGAGACCTTTCCTCAGGACTAACTGAAGCAAGAGATAGTAAGGAATTTGAAAGGGGTAGGGGGAGATCCGAAATGATAGGAGAAGACAGGAGGGGGAGGGATGGAGCTAAGAGCTGGAAAGTTGATTAGCAAAAGGGATATGAGAGGATCATGGGACGGGAGGCCTAGGGAGAAAGAAAAGGGGGCGGGGAATCCCAGAGGATGGGCAAGGAGTATAGGGAGAGGGAGAGGGAGGCGGGGGGGGGGCGAAGAGAGAGAGAGAGAGAGAAAAAGGAGAAAATAAATAAATAAATAACGGATGGGGTACCAAGGGGAGGTGGGGCATTAACGGAAGTTATTGAAGTCGATGTTCATGCCATCAGGTTGGAGGCTACCCAGATGGAATATAAGGTGTTGTTCCTCCAACCTGAATATGGTTTCATCTTTACAGTAGAGGAGGCCGTGGATGGACATGTCAGAATGGGAATGGGACACGGAATTAAAATGTGTGGCCACTGGGAGATCCTGCTTTCTCTGGCGGACAGAGCATAGGTGTTCAGCGAAACCGTCTCCCTGCCTGTGTCGGGTTTCGCCAATATATAGAAGGCCGCACCAGACGCAGTATATCACCCCAGCCGACTCACAGGTGAAGTGTCGCCTCACCTGGAAGGACTATCTGGGACCCCGAATGGTGGTGAGGGAGGAAGTGTAAGGGCATGTGTAGCACTTGTTCCACTTACACGGATAAGTGCCGGGAGGGAGATCGGTGGGAAGGGAATGGTGGGGGGATGAATGGACAAGGGAGTCCAGTCACCCCAAATCCCACCATCAACTCCTGGGCCCTCAGAGGCTCCATTTTCCTCTCCTCCCAACCCTCCCCTCTCCACTGACGCCCCCAGCCTCTCCCACCCGCCCCCCCACCCCCCGATCCTAGCTCTCAAGACTCCAGGCTGGGTCTTTATGGGCTGCTATTGTGACTCCCGTCTCCCTCACATTCCATCTTCTACTCCTGGGCCCTCGGAGACTCCTTCTTCCTCTCACTCCAAGCCTCCTCTCTCCACTGACACCACCAGCCTCCCTCCCCCTCCCTGCTCTGATCCCACTTCTCATCCGTGCCAGGTCTTTACCATCCCCTCCAACCTTCAACTGTCTGAGGCAGAATGCTCTGTCCTCAGTAAAGGTCTTACCTTTGCCCCCTTCGCCCACACCTCAGCGAGTTCCGCGTTCGCCATAACGTTGAACTCTTCTTCCGCCGGCTCCGTCTTCGAGCCTACTTCTTCAGCAAGGACTCTCCCACCCCCACCGATGACCCCTTCTCCCGTCTTCAACCCTCCTCCTCTTCATGGACACCCCGCTCTGAATCTCTTTATTGCTAACTGCTGACGGGACATCAACCGTCTCGACTTCACTGCACCTTGTTCCCATTCCAACCTTACTCCTCCCGAACACTCTGCTCTCCACTCCCTCCGCACTAATCGTAACCTTACTGTAAAACCTGCCGATAAGGTGGGGGGGGGGGTGCTGTTGTAGTCTGGCGTACTGACCTCTACCTCGCCAAGGCACAGCAACAACTCGCGGATACCTCCTCTTATTTACCCTTCGATCGTGACCCCACGAAGGAGCACCAGGCCATTGTCTCCCACACCATCACCGACTTTATCCACTCAGGGGATCTCCCATCCACTGCTACCAACCTTATAGTTCCCACACCCCGCACTTCCTGTTTCTACCTCCTACCCAAGATCCACAAACCTGCCTGTCCTGGCAGACCTATTGCCTCAGCTTGCTCCTGCCCCACCGAACTCGTTTCTGCATACCTCGACACGGTTTTATCCCCCCCTTGTTCAATCCCTTCCTACCTATGTTCGTGACACTTCTCATGACCCCACCGCTTTATTTTCATCATGGATGTCCAGTCCCTATATACTTCCATCCCCCATCAGGAAGGTCTCAAAGCTCTCCGCTTCTTTTTGGATTCCAGACCTGACCAGTTCCCCTCTACCACCACTCTGCTCCGTCTAGCGGAATTAGTCCTTACTCTTAATAATTTCTCCTTTGGCTCCTCCCACTTCCTCCAAACTAAAGGTGTAGCTATGGGCACCCGTATGGGTCCCAGCTATGCCTGCCTTTTTGTTGGCTTTGTGGAACAATCTATGTTCCGTGTCTATTCTGGTATCTGTCCCCTACTTTTCCATCGCTACATCGACGACTGCATTGGCACTGCTTCCTGCACGCATGCTGAGCTCGTTGACTTCATTAACTTTGCCTCCAACTTTCACCCAAGTTTACCTGGTCCATTTCCGATACATCCCTCCCCTTTCTTGATCTTTCTGTCTCTATCTCTGGAGACAGCTTATCTACTGATGTCTACTATACGCCTACTGACTCTCACAGCTACCTGGACTATTCCTCTCCTCACCGTCTCTTGCAAAAATGCCATCCCCTTCTTGCAATTCCTCTGTCTCCGCCACATCTGCTTTCAGGATGAGGCTTTTCATTCCAGGACGAAGGAGGTGTCCTCCTTTTTTAAAGAAAGGGGCTTCCCTTCCTCCACCATCAACACTGCTCTCAAACGCATCTTTCCCATTTCACGCACATCTGCTCTCACTCCATCCTCCCGCCACCCCATTAGGAATACGGATCCCCTTGTCCTCACCTACGACCCCACCAGCCTCAGGGTCCAACATATAATTCTCTGCAACTTCCGCCACCTCCAATGGGATCCCACCACTAAGCACATCTTTCCCTCCCCCTCTCTCTCTGCTTTCCGCAGGGATCGCTCCCTACGCGATTCCCTTGTCCATTCGTTCCCCACCACCATCCCTTCCCACCGATCTCCCTCCTGGCACTTATCCTTGTAAGCAGAACAAGTGCTACACATGCCCTTACACTTCCTCCCTCACCACCATTCAGGGTTCCAGACAGTCCTTCCAGGTGAGGCGACACTTCACCTGTAAATCGGCTGGGGTGATAAACTGCGTCCGGTGCTCCCGATGTGACCTTCTATATATTGGCGAGACCCAACGCAGGCTGGGAGACAGTTTCGTTGAACACCTACGCTCTGTCCGCCAGAGAAAGCAGAATCTCCCAGTGGCCACACATTTCAATTCCACGTCCCATTCCCATTCTGACATGTCTATCCACAGCCTCCTCTACAGTCAAGATGAAGCCACACTCAGGTTGGAGGAACAACGCCTTATATTCCGTCTGGGTAGCCTCCAACCTGATGGCATGAACATTGACTTCTCTAACTTCCGTTAATGCCCCACCTCCCCTTTGTACCTCATCCCTTCTTTATTTATTATTATTATATATTTTTTCTCTCTCTCTCCTTTTTCTCTCTGTCCCTCTCACTATACTCCTTGCTCATCCTCTGGGCTTCCCCCTTCCCCCTTTCTTTCTCCCTAGGCCTCCCATCCCATGATCCTCTCATATCCCTTTTGCCAATCAACTTCCCAGCTCTTAGCTCCATCCCTCCCCCTCCTGTCTTCTCCTATCATCTCGGATCTCCCCCTACCCCTTTCAAATCTCTTACTATCTCTTGTTTCAGTTAGTCCTGATGAAGGGTCTCGGCCTGAAACGTCGACTGTACCTCTTCCTATAGATGCTGCCTGGCCTGCTGCATTCACCAGCAATTTTTATGTGTGTTGCTTGAAATTCCAGCATCTGCAGGTTTCCTCGTGTTGGAGTGAGACAGGTTGTTTTCTGGCAAAGGTGTACTTGGTAAGTGGGAGGCCTTCAAAAGTGAACTTTTGAGAATACAAAGATTGTATGTCTGTCAGAATAAAAGGTAAAGATACCAAGTTTAGGGAACCTTTAGTTTCAATAGATATTGAGGCCCTGGTTAAGAAAAAAAGATGTGTAGCAGGTATAGCCAGGTAGGAACAAATGAGGTACTTATTGAGTATAAGTAGTACAACAGAGTACTTAAGAAAGAAATCAGGAGGGCTAAATGAAGGCATGAGGTTGCCTTAGCTAACAAGGTGAAGGAGAATCCTAAGGGAGTCTATAGAAATGTTAAGAGCAAAAGAGTTGCAAGGGACAAAATTGGTCCTCTGGAAGACTAGACCAGTAATCCATGTGTGGAGCCAAAGCAGTTGGGGGCCATCATAAATGATTCTGTTTCGCTTCTGCATTTACTCAGGAGACAGACACCAGACTATAGAAGCGAGGCAAAACAACTAGCGAGGTCATGGATCCTACATGGGTATTTGCTGTCTCGAGGCAAATTAGGGTGGATAAATCCCCAGGGCCTGACAAGATGTCCCCTTGGACCCTGTGGGAGGCAAGTGCAGAAATTGCAGGGACCTAGCAGAGATATTTAAATCACCCTTTGCGACAGGTGATGTACTGGAGGATAGGAGGCTAGCTAGTGTTGTTCCTTTGTTTAAGAAAGGCTCTAAAAATAAACCAGGGAATTACAGGTCGGTGAGCCTGATATCAATAGTGGGGAAATTATTGGAAGGTATTCTAAAGACCGGATATATAAATATTTGGGGAGACATGGACTGACTAAGGATGGGCAGCATGGCTTTGTGCCTGCCCGTTCATGTCTAACCAATCTTTTAGTTTTACAAGAAAGTTGATGAAGGTAAGGCAGTGGATGTTGTCTACATAGACTTTAGCAAAGCATTTGATAAGGTCCATATAGAAGGTTGGTCAGGAAGGTTCAGTTGCTCGGCATTCAAGATGAGGTAGTAAATTGGATTAGATATTGGCTTTGTGGGAGAAGCCAGAGAGTGGTAATAGATGGTTGCCTCTCTGACTGGAGGCCTGTGACTAGTGGTGTGCTGCAGGGATGGGTGCTGGGTCCGTTGTTTGTCAACTATATCAATGATCTGGATGATGACATGGTTAACTGGCTCAGCAAATTTGCGGATGACACCAAGATTAGGGGTGTAGTGGACAGCGAGGAACAATGTCATGGCTTGCAGCAGGATCTGGAACAGACGGAAAAATGGGCTGAAAATGGCAGATGAAATTTAATGCGGACAAGTGTGAGGTGTTGCACTTTGGAAGGATCAACCAAGGTAGGTCTTACACAGTGAATGGTGGGGCACAGATGAGTGCAGTAGAACAAAGGGATCCAGGAATACAGGTCCATAATTCATTGAAAGTGGTGGCACAGGTAGGTAGGGCTATAAAGAAAGCTTTTGGCACATTTGTCTTCATAAATCAAAGCAATAAGTACAGAAGATGGGATGTTATGTTGAAGTTATATAAGATGTTGGTGTGGCCTAATTTGGAGTATTGTGTGCAGTTTTAATCACCTTTCTGCAGGACCTAAGTTATAAGAGTAGATTGAATAGGTTAGGATTTTATCCTTTGGAACATAGAAGATTGAGGAGAGATTTGATAGGGGTATACAAAATCGTTAGCGGTATAGATGAAGTAAATACAAACAGGCTTTTCCACTGAGGTTGAGTGACAAAACAAGTGGAGGTCATGGGTAAAAGGTGGAAGGTGAAAAGTTTAATGGGAACATGAGGGGAAACTTCTTCACTTAGTGGGTGGTGAGAGTGTGGTACGAGCTGCCAATGTGAGTGGTGCAATGTAAGCTTGATTTCAACATTTAAGTAAAGTTTGGATAGGTACATGGTGGTAGGTGAATGGAGAGCTATGGTCTGGGTGCAGGCAGTTTAAATGGTTTGGCATGGTCTAAATGGGCCAAAAGGTTTGTTTTTGTGCTGTACTTTTCTATGACTCAATAACAGGATGACTAGAATAAGGATGGGACCAATCAGAGATACAAGAAGAAATTTGGCTGGAGTTGGAGGAGGTAAGGGAGCTCCCTAATGATTGCTTTGCTTTGGTATTTACCAGTGAGAAAGGACCTTGACGAATGTGAGGTCAGCATAGAACAGGCTGGAACATGTCAAGATTAAGAAAGAGGCAGTGTCTGAACTTTAGAAAAACTTTAGGATAGACAAGTCCTCAGGGTTGGATGGAATAAACCCCAGGCTACTACGAAGAACAAGGAAAGTGTTTACTGCACTTTTGGCAATGATCTTTTTGTCCTCACGGGCCACAGGGGTGTATAAAATAATAAGCATAGATCAAATGGACAACCAGTGCCTTTTTCCCAAGGCAGAATAGGCCAATACTGGAGGACATACCTTTAAGGTAGTTAGCATATGTATGGGCGGGGGATATCAGAGGTAGGTTTTTCACAGAGAGGTGAGTGCACGGCATGCCATTCCAGAGGTGGTGGTAGAGCCAGATACACTGGAGCCATTTAAGAGACTCTTAGACAGGCACACAGATGAAGGAAAACAATGGAGGGCTATGTAGGAAGGAAAGGTTAGATTGACCTCGGAGTAGGTTAAAGGGCTAGCACAACATCAAGGGCCAAAGGGCCTATATTGTTCTACAATGTACAGTGTAACTCTACCCTGCTCTGCCTGCCCACAGATCCTGAACCAGTACGACTCCTGGATCTCCTTCCTCAGCAGTGTGCGTTACTGGATGGCCTTCAATGTGGAGCGTGCCTGTCAGTCATACTTTGGGTGTGTTCAGTGCATCAGTGGCCCACTGGGCATGTACCGTAATTCTCTGCTGCGCATCTTCCTGCATGACTGGTACAGTCAACACTTCCTGGGCTCCAAGTGCAGCTTTGGAGACGACCGCCACCTCACCAACCGTGTGCTTAATCTGGGCTTTAAAACCAAGTTCACGGCCCGTTCCCGGTGCTTGACTGAGACGCCGAGCCGCTACCTCCGCTGGCTCAACCAGCAGACGCGTTGGAGCAAGTCCTATTTCCGTGAGTGGCTGTATGGTGCACTCTGCTTCCACAAGCACCACCCCTGGATGACCTACGAGGCCGTGGTCAGCGGCTTCTTCCCCTTCTTTCTGATCAGCACCGTCATGCAGCTGTTCTATCGTGGACGGCTGTGGAACATCCTGCTCTTCCTGTTGGCTGTGCAAGGGGTGGGGGTACTGAAGGCGGGCCTGGCCTGCCTGCTGCGTGGCTCAGCACACATGCTCTTTCTGTCCCTCTACTCGTTGCTCTACATGTCCAGCCTGTTGCCAGCCAAACTCTTTGCCCTGCTAACCATCAACCGGCCTGGCTGGGGAACGTCGGGCCGCCGCAAGTTGGTGGTGAACCTGGTGGGATTGCTGCCCGTCTCTGTTTGGTTTGGTGTGCTGACCGGGGGCCTGGCCTACACCATTTACCAGGAGAGCCAGCGTCCGCTGCCCGATACTGAAAGGCCCTTCCTCATTGCCGGCTCTGTTATCTATGCCTGCTACTGGCTGCTGCTACTTGTCCTCTACCTGGCCATCGTGGCTAAGCCCTGCCGCCACAAGCAGCAGCATTGCGACCTGGCCCTGCTGGAGGCTTGAGGCCCGACCTGTGCCAAGTGCCAAACCCCCCAGGGCTGAGGGCTTGGCTTGGCCCGTCTCACGGCCCCTGCACCTGGGAAATAAATACTTCAATGCTGAAGCCAAAGGCACCAAACAATATTTCCAGTGTAGTCCCACTGAAAGTGGGTGTTTACCAAGCAATACGTTCTGCTGAACAGGGTGGAGCATCAACTCTAACTGGATTTATTTATACAGAAAATTATTTTCGATTTGCAGTTGACATCAGCCTGGTTCTGCTGGGGTTCCCACACCTTTCTCACCGCTGGGGAGCTGGGCCAACAACTGCCACCTCTTTTGCAATATTGCTGTTTTTAAAATGTAAATTATTTTTGTACAAATAGACAAAATTCAGTGTTTAAGCTACAGCTGGACTTACAGGAAGTGAATGAGTTTTACAGTTTGTACAACTGTGATGGTGTAAAGTCATGACATTAATCCTCTGAGTGAACTTGATGCTTGTCCTGTGGAAGGAGGCTTGTATCAAAAATTTCTACTGATTTACGATCACTTTATATTCTGGTGATGGCTCAGAAGAACTTTTATCAAAATAAAGATTATAATATATGAAGTCAGCTATCCATGTCACCGATTCATCTTTTCAAATCATCCTATTTTATTTAGAGATACAACCCACCTATTTAACCCTGGCCTAATTACACAATAATTTATAATGACCAATTAACCTACTGACTGTGGGAGGAATCCAGAGTACCTAGAGGAAACCCACATGATCATGGGATGTGCTGACAGAGGACATTGGGATTGAAGTCTGAACTCCGACACCCTCAGGCTACAATACTGTCGTTCTAACTGCTATATTACCCGAATTACCAAAGAGTGAACTGTATAATGAGAAATAAATAAAATGCAGGAGAAACAGAACAGGTCATGCAGCATCTGTCCACAGCATAGAATCAGGCCTTTTAGCCCATAATATTGTGCTGGACTAATTAAGTGATCAAATGTCCAAATAAACTAATTTTGTCTACCTACACAGTGTCCATATCCCTCTATTCCCTGCATATTCATGTGCCCATCGAAGAGTCTCTTGAATACTACTGTTTTAAATCCCTCCACCACCACTCCTAGCAGTGCATTTCAGGCACCCACTCAGTAAAAAAAAAAATTGCCCCATGTATCTCCTTTGAATTTACCCCACTTGCCTTAAATATTTGCCCTCTGCTATTAGAGGGAAAATATTTGCCTGGGAAAAAGATACTGGCTCTCTATCTATATTTGCCTTTCATAAACCTCTATCAGATCTCCCCTCAGCCTCTTCTGATCCTGAGAAAACCCCAAGATTGCCTAACCTTCCCTTCTAGTATATGACCCCTAATCCAGGCAGCATCCTGGTAAACTTCTTCTCCACCCTCTCCAAAGCCTCCACATCCTTCTTATAATGGGGTGACCAGAACTGTATGCAATACTCCAGATGTGGCCCAACCAAAGTTTTATAAAGCTGCAGCATAACTTTCTGTCACTTGAACTTAGTGTCTCAAGTAATAAGAACAAGCATGTCATACAGCTCTGAACCTGAATAACTATTTTCAGTGAAATATGAACTTGAACCCCAAAATCCCTCTATACCTCAGCACTGTTAATGTTCTTACCATTAACTGTGTACTGTCCCTCTACATTCAATCTCTCAAAGTGCAACATGTCACAATTGGCCACATTGAACTCCACCTGCCTTTTCTCCACCCATATCTGCAAATAAACTACATCTTAATGTACTTTTTGCCAGTCTTCTACGCTAACTACACCACCACCAATCTTTGTACCGTCTCTGAACTTACCATCAACATATCCATCCAGGTCACTTATATACAATCACAAACAGCAGAGGTTCCAGTATGGATCCTTGCAGAACCTCCAGCCGGAATAAGACCCATTGACGATTACCCTCTGTCTTCTATGGGCAAATCAATTCTGAATCCAAATAGACAACTTGCTATGAATCCCATGCATCTTAATAAGACATACGGAATTAAGCCATTCAGCCCATCGAGTCTGCTATGCCATTCCATTAATGCTGATCCCGGATCCTACTCAACCCCTTCTTGCCATATCCTTTGTTGCCCTGACCAATCAGGAAATGATCAACTTCTGCCTTAAGTATACGCACGGGCTTGACCTCCACCGCAGTCTGTGGCAGAGCATTCCACAGATTTACTACTCTCTGCTAAAAAAAATTACTCCTTACCTCTGTTATGTAAAGATCACCCCTCAATTTTGAGGCTGTGCTCTCTAGTTCTGGACACCCCCAACATAGGAAACATCATCTCCACATCCACCCTATCTAGGCCAAGTTCACTCAACCTATTCTCATAAGGCATGCTTTCCAATCCAGGCAACATCCTTGAGATTTACAACAATGTTGCCTGGATTGGAGAGCATACCTTATGAGAATATGATGAGTGAACTTGACCTTTTCTCCTTGGAGTGACAGAGGATGAGAGGTGACTTGATAGAGGTGTATAAGATGATGAGAGACAGTGATTGTGTGGATAGCCAGAGGCTTTTTCCCAGGGCTGAAATGAGGGGGCATTGTTTTAAGGTGCTTGGAAGTAGGTACAAGGGGGATGTCAGGGGTAAGTATTTCATACAGAGAGTGGTGGGTGTGTGGAATGCACTGACAGAGATGATGATAGAGGCAGATACAATATGGTCTTTTAAGAGACTCTTAGATAGGTACATGGAACTTAAAAAAATAGAGGGCTATGTGGCAGAGAAATTCTCGGCAGCTTCTAGAGTAGGTTACATGGCCGGCACAACATTATGAGCTGAAGGGGCTGTAATGTACACACAAGGAAATCTGCAGAAAATTCAAGCAAGCAGCATCTATAGGAAGAGGTACAGTCTATGCTTCAGGCCGAGACCCTTCGTCAGGACTCGGCCTGAAATGTCGACTGTACCTCTTCCTATAGATGCTGCCTGGCCTGCTGCGTTCACCAGCATTTTTTTGTGTGTGGACTGTAATGTACTGTAGATTTTCTACGTTCTATGTTCAACATCCAGTAGGCTTCAATGAGAACCCCCTGCATTCATCCAAATTCTAGTGAGTACAGACCCAATGCTGCCAAATGCCCCTCGTATGTTGTCCCCTTCGTTCCCGGAATCATCCTCGTGAACATCATCTGGACTCTCTCCAATGACTTCTTATCTTTTCTGAGATATGGAGCCCAAAGCTGTTGACAATACTCCAAGTGTGGCCTGACTAGTTTCTTATAAAGGCTCGGCATTATCTCCTTGCTTTTACATTCTATTCCCCTTGAAATAAATGCCAACATTGCATTTCCTTTCTTTACCACAGACTCAAACAGTAAATTAACCTTCTGGGAGTCTTGCACGAGGACTCCTAAGCCCCTCTGTACCTCTGACGTTTTAACCTTCTTCCCCATTTAGATAATAGTCTGCACTATTGTACCTTTTACCAACATACATTTCCCAACACTGTATTCCATCTGCCAATTTTTTGGCCATTCTTCCAATTTGTCCTGCTGCAATCACATTGCTTCCTCAGCACAACCTACGCCTCCACCTATCTTTGTATCATCTGCAAACTTTGCCACAAAGACGTCAATTCAATTATCCAAATCATTGACAAACAATGTGAAAAGTAGCGGTCCCAATACTGACCCCTGAGGAACACCACTAGTCACTGGCAGCCAGCCAGAAAAGGCCCCTTTTACTCCCACTCGCTGCCTCCCTCCGTTCAGTCATTCCGCTATCCATGCCAATATCTTTCCTGTAACAACATACGATCTTATCTTGTTAATCAGCCTCATGTGTGGCACCTTATCAAATGCCTTCTGAAAATCCAAGTAAGTGACAGCTACTGCCTCTCCTTTGTCCACCCTGCTTGTTACTTCCTTGAACAACTCTAACAGACTTGTCAGGCAAGATTTCCCTTTACCGAAACCATACTGACTTTGACTTATTTTATCATTTGACTCCAAGTTCCCCGAAACCTCATCCTTAATAATAGGATCCAACATTTTCCCAACCACTGAGGTTAAGCTAACTGGCCTATAATTTCCTTTCTTTTGCCTTCCTCCTTTCTTAAAGAGTGGATTGACATTTGCAATCTTCCAGTCCTCTGGGACTATGCTAGAATCAAGTGATACTTGAAAGATCATGGCCAAAGCATCCGTTATCTCTTCAGCAACATCTCTGAGGACTCTTGAATGTAGCTCCTCTAGTCCAGGTGAATTATCCACTTTAAAACTAGTAAGACATAGGAGCAGAATTAGGCCATTTGGCCCATCGAGTCTGCTCTGCCATGCGATCACATCTGATCCTGTTTTTTCCCCTCCTTAGCCTTCTCCCCATAACCTTTGATGCTGTGTCCAATCAAGAACCTATCAATCTCTGCCTTAAATACACCCAATGACCTGGCCTCCACAACTGACTGTGGTAACAAATTCCACAAATTCACCACCCTCAGATTCAAGGAATTTCTCTGCATCTGTTTTAAATGGATGCCCCTCTACCCTGAGGCTGTGCCCTCTTGTCCTAGACTCCCCCACCTTGGGAAATATCCTTTCCAGATCTACTCTGTCTAGGCCTTTCTACATTCAAAAGGTTTCAATGAGATCCCCCTTCCTCCATCTACATTCCAGCAAGTACAGGCCCAGTGCCATGAAGGACTCCCAAGTCCATGTGCGTCTTAGATTTTTTGGATTTTCTCCCTGCTTAGAAAAATAGTCCACTCATTTATTTCTACTACCAAAGAGCATGACCAAGCATTTTCCAATATTGTATTTCATTTATCATTTTCTTGCCCATTCTCCTAATCTGTCTACGTACTTCTGTAACCTACCTGTTTCCTCAACAATACCTTACCCTCCACCAACCTTCATATCATCTGCAAACTTGGCAACAAAGCCATCTATCCCATCATCTAAATCATTGATATACAGCATAGAAAGAAGCGGTCCCAACACCGACCCCTGTGAACACTAATCACTGGCAGCCAACTGAACAAAAATCCTTTTATTCCCCCTCACTGCCTCCTACCAATCAGCCAGTGCTTCAACCATGCCAGTAACTTTCTTGTAATACCATGTGCTCTTAACTTGGAAAGCAGCCTCATGTGTGGCACCTTGTCAAAGGCCTTCTGAAAGTTCAAATATACAACATCCACCACATCCCCTTTATCTATCCTACCTGTAACCTGCTCAAAGAATTCCAACAGGTTGGTCAGGCAAGATCTTCCCTTAAGGAAACCATGCTGACTTTGTTCTGTGTCACCAAGTACTCCATAAGATCATCCTTAACAATTAACTCCAACATTTTTCCAACCACTGAGGTCAGACTAACCGATCTATAACTTCCTTTCTGCTGCGTTCCTCTTTTCTTAAAGAGTGGAGTGACATTTGCAATCCTCTGGCACCATGCCAGAGTCCAACAATTTTTGAAAGATTATTGCTGATGCCTCCACAATCTCTACCACCACTTCTTTCAGAACCCTAGGGTGCAATTCATCTAGTCCGGATAACTTGTGTACCCTTAGGTCTTTCAGCTTTTTGAGCACATTCTACCTTGTTATAGTAACTGCACTCACTTCTCTTCCCCCACACCCTTCAACATCTGGCACACTGCTACTGTCTTCCACAGTGAAGACTGATGTAAAATACCTAGTTCATCTGCCATCTCCTTGGCCCCTGTTATTATTTCTCCAGCCTCTTTTTCTAGTGGTCCTATATCCACTCTCATCTCTCTCTTATTTTTTTACCTACTTGAAAAAGCTTTCATTATCCACATTGATATTGTTTGCTAGCTTGCTTTCACATTTCATCTTTTCCTTCCTAATGATTCTATTATTTGCTCTCTGTAGGTTTTTAAAACCTTCCCAATCCTCTATTTTCCCACTATTTTTTGATTTGTTGTATGCCCTTTCTTTTATTTTTACATTAGCTTTGACTTCCCTTGTCAGCCACAGTTGTACTATTTTGCCATTTGAGTATTTCTTTGTTTTTGGAATACATCTGTCCTGCACCCTCCTCATTTTTCCCAGAAACTCACGCCATTGCTGTTCTGCTGTCATCCCTGCCAGCATTTCCTTCCAACTTACTTTGGCCAGCTCGATCATATTGTGATCACTGGCTCCAAAGAGCTCTTTAACCTTAAGCACCCCAGTCGCCTCCAGTTCATGACATTACACCCAATCCAGTATAGCTGATCCTGTGTCACATCTTTCTACTGGAAAATGTTGAGTTCTTGTTGGCTGAGTTAAGAAACTGAAAGGGTAAAAGGACACTGTTGACAGATATATACAGGTCTCAAAACAGTAGCCTGGATGTGTACCACAGATTACAATAGGAAATAGAAAAGGTGTGTCAAAAGGGCAATATTATGATAGTCATGGGAAATTTTAACATGCACGTCGATTGTGAAAATAGGGTTGGTTATGGATCTCAAGAGTGTGCGTTTGTTGAATGCCTATGATATGGCTTTTTAGAGCAGTTTGTCATCGAGCCTACTAGAGGATCAAATATACTGGATTGGGTGTTATGTAATGAACTGGTGGCAATTAGGGAGCTTAAGGTAAAAGAACCCTTAGGAGCCTGTGATCATAATATGATTGAGTTCAACTTGAAATTTGATAGGGGGAAAGTAAAGTCTGGTGTAGCAGTATTTCAGTGGAGTAAGGGAAATTACAGTGGTATGAGAGAGGAGTTGGCCAAAGTAAATTGGAAGGAGCTGCTGGCAAGGATGACGGCAGAGCAGCATTGGCTTGAGTTTCTGGAAAAAATGAGGAAGGTGCAGGACAGATCTATTCCAAACACAAAGAAATACTCAAATGGCAAAATAGTTCAACCATGGCTGACAAGGGAAGTCAAAACTAATGTAAAAAGAAAAGAGACAATACACAACAAAGTAAAAATTAGTAGGAGGTTGGAGGATTGTGAAGCTTTTTAAAACCTACAGAGAGCAAGTGTTGGCACGTGGCCAAGTGGTTAAGGCGTCGGTCTAGTGATCTGAAGGTCTCTAGGTCGAGCCTCAGCTGAGGCAGTATGTTGTGTCCTTGAGCAAGGCACTTAAACACACTGCTCTACGACACCAGTGCCAAGCTGTATCGGCCCTAGTGCCCTTCCCTTGGACAACATCAGTGGCGTGGAGAGGGGAGACTTGCAGCATGGGCAACTGCCAGTCTTCCATACAGCCTTGCCCAGGCCTGTGCCCTGGAAACCTTCCAAGGCGCAAATCCATGGTCTCATGAGACTAATGGATGCCTATAAAACAGAGAGCAAGTAAAAGAATCATTAGAAGTGAAAAGATGAAATATGAGAGCAATCTAGCAAACAATATCAAAGTGGATAGTAAAAGAGATGAGTGTGGATTTAGGACTGCTAGAAAATGTGGCTGGAGATAGAATAACGGGAGGCAAAGACATGGCAGATGAACTAAATGAGTATTCTGCATCAGTCTTCACTGTGGAAGACACTAACAGTGTGCTAGGTGTTGTAGTGTGTGAAGGAAAAGAAGAAAATGGAGAAACTATTACAAGGGAGAAGGTGAAAGACCTATGAGTACATAAGTCATTCAGACCAGATAAGCTGCACCATAGGGTTCTGAAAGAGGTAGCGGTAGAGATAGTGGAGGCATCTTTCAAAAATCATTGGACTCTGGCATGGTGCCAGAGGACTGGAAAATTGCAAATGTCACTCCATGCTTTAAGAAAGGTGGAAGGCAGCAGAAGGGAAATTATATACCAGTTAGCCTGACCTCAGCGGTTGTGAAGATGTTGGTGTCAATTGTTAAGGATGAACTTATGGAGTACTTGGTGACACAGGAATAAGTCAACATGGTTTCCTTAAGGGAAAATCTTGCCTGATGAACCTGTTGGAATTCTTTGAGATTACAAATAAGATAGATAAAGGGGATGCAGTGGTTGCTGTACATTTGGACTTTCAGAAGGCCTTTGACAAGGTGCCACACATGAGGCTGCTTACCAGGTTAAGCGCCCATGATATTACAGGAAAGTTAATAACATGTTTAGAACATTGGCTGATTGGTAGGAGGCAGTGAGTGGGAATAAAAGGATCCTTGTCTGCCAGTGACTAGTGGTGTTCTCCAGGGGTCAGTGTTGGGACCGCTTCTTTTTATGCCGTAGATAAATGATTTAGATAATGGAATAGATGGTTTTGTTGCCAAGTTTGCACATGATATGAAGATTGGTGGAGGGTCAGGTAATGTTGAGGAAAACAGATAGGTTGCAGAAGGAATCTGGGAGGTGAGGACCTTGAGAAAATCACTGCCACTAAACAGATAGTGATGAGCAAACTACAGGGCCTAAAGGTAGATAAGTCCCCTGGTCCTGATGGGATGCATCCCAGGGTGCTGAGGAACTGGCGGAGGATATAGTAGACGCGTTGGTAATCATTTACCAAAATTCTCTAGACTCTGGGCAGGTCCCGGCGGATTGGAAGACAGCAAATGTCACACCACTTTTTAAAAAAGGATGTAGGTAAAAGAGGGGCAACCATAGGCCAGTTAGCTTAACATCTGTAGTCGGGAAAATGCTTGAAGCTCTCCTTAAGGAAGAGATAGCGAAACATTTAGAATTGAGTGGTTCCATTAGACAGACGCAGCATGGATTCAGAAAGGGCAGGTCCTGTTTCATAAACTTACCGGAGTTCTTTGAGGACATAATGAGTGCAGTGGATAGAGGGGAACAGGTGGATGTCATATACTTGGATTTCCAGAAGGCGTTCAATAAGGTGCTGCACAAGAGACTTATAATTAAGATACCAATGCATGGAGTTGGAGAAAGTGTATTGGTTAACAAATAGAAGGCTGATAGTTAGTATAAATGGGTGTTTCTCCGGTTGGCAGTCAGTGGTGAGTTGGGTGCCACAGTGGTCGGTGCTGGGCCTGCAGCTGTTTACCATTTACATTGATGATTTGGAAGAGGGGACTGAGTATAGTGAAGCAAAATTTGCTGATGACACTAAACTGAGTGGAAAAGCAAATTGTACAGAGGATGTGGAGAGTCTGCAGAGGGATATAGATAGGTTAAGTGAGTGGGCCAAGGTCTGGCAGATGGAATACAACATTGGTAAATGCGAGATCATCCATTTTGGAACGAATAATAGAAGAGCAGATTATTATTTAAATGGTGAAAGATTGAAGCATGCTGTTGTGCAGAGGGACTTGGGAGTGCTTGTGCATGAATCACAAAAAGTTGGCTTGCAGGTACAACAGGTTATTAAGAAGGCAAACGGAATGTTGGCCTTCATTGCTAGACGGATTGAAATCAAGAGCAGGGAGGTCATGCTGCAACTATACAGGGTACTGGTGAGACGGCACCTGGAGTACTGTGTGCAGTTCTGGTCTCCATACTTGAGGAAGGATTTGGAGGCAGTGCAGAGGAGTTTCACCAAGTTGATTCCAGAGATGCAACACGCACAAAAAGCTGGAGGAACTCAGCAGGTCAGGCAGCATCCGTGGAAACGAACAGTCAGCGTTTCGGGCTGAGACCCTTCGTCAGGACTTAACAGGGCGGAGGCAGGGCTCCTATAAAGAAGGTGAGGGAGGGTGGGAAGGAGAAGGCAGGTAGGTGCCTGGTGAAAAACCAGTAAGGGGAAAGATCGAGGGGTGGGGGAGGAGAAAGGCAGGAACGGTGAAGGAGGAATAGGGGAAAGCACAATGAGTAGTAGAAGGAGGCAGAACCAAGAGGGAGGTGATGGGCAGCTGGAGGAGGGGGCAGAGTGAAACTGGGATGGGGGAAGGGAGGGGGAGGGAATTACCGGAAATTGGAGAATTCAATGTTCATGCCAAGGGGCTGGAGACTGCCCAGACGGTATATGAGGTGTTACACAGAAACATAGAAAATAGGTGCAGGAGTAGGTCATTCAAGCCTGCACTGCCATTCAGTATGATCATGGCTGATCATCCAATTCAGAACCCTGTACCAGCCTTCCCTCCATACCCCTTGATCCCTTTAGCCACAAGGGCCATATCTAACTCCCTCTTAAATATAGCCAATGAACTGGCCTCAACAGTTTCCTGTGGCAGAGAATTCCACAGATTCACCACTCTCTGTGTGAAGAAGTTTTTCCTAATCTCGGTCCTAAAAGGCTTCCCCTTTATCTTCAAACTGTGATCCCTTGTTCCGGACTTCCCCAACATCGGGAACAATCTTCCTGCATCTAGCCTGTCCAATCCCTTTAGGATTTTATACATTTCAATAAGATCCCCGCTCAATCTTCTAAATTCCAGAGTATAAGCCCAGTCCATCCAGTCTTTCATCATATGAAAGTCCTGCCATCCCAGGAATCAATCTGGTGAACCTTCTTTGTACTCCCTCTATGGCAGAATGTCGTTCCTCAGATTAGGTGTTGCTCCTCCAACCTGAGTTTGGCCTCATCATGGCAGTAGAGGAGGCCATGTATGGCCATATCTGAATGGGAATGTAAAGCAGAGTTGAAGTGGGTGGCAACCAGGAGATCCTGTCCATTGTGGTGGACGAAGCAGTCCCCCAATCCGTGTCGGGTCTCACCAAGTAGAGGAGGCCGCACCGGATGCAATAGATGACCCCGACAGACTCACAAGTGAAGCGTTGTCTCACCTGTTTGGGGCCCTGAATAGTGGTGAGAGAGGAGATGTAGGGACAGGTGTAGCACTTACACTTGCAGGGATGAGTGCCAGGTGGAAGATCTGTGGGGAGGGACGTATGGACCAGGGAGTTGCGGAGGGAACGATCCCTGCGGAAAGCGGAGAGGGGTAGAGATATGCTTAGTGGTGGGGTCCTGTTGAAGATGGCGAAAGTTGCGGAGGATAATGTGCTGGATCCGGAGGCTGGTAGGTGAGGACAAGGGGAACTCTGTCCCTGTTGTGGTGATGGGAGGATGGGGTGAGGGCCAAAGTGCAGGAAATGGAGGAGATGTGGGTGAGGGCATCATTGATGATGGCAGAAGGGAAACCACGATTCTTAAGAAAGAGGACATTTGAGATGTCCTGGAACAGAAAGCCTTATCATTTCCACGGATGCTACCCGACCTGCTGAGTTCCTCCAGCGTGTTGTGCATGTTGCTTTGACCCCAGAATCAGCAGAGAATTTTGTGTTTATGATTCCAGAGATGAAGGGCAGATTGAGTCACCTGGGACTGTACTCTCTGGAATTCAGAAGAATGAGAGGGGATCTTATGGAAACATACACAATTTTGAAAGGGATAGATAAGACAGAAGTAGGAAAGTTGTTTCCATTGGTAGGTAAGACTAGAAATAGGGGACATTGCCTCAAGATTCAGGGGAGAAGATTTAGGACGGAGATGAGGAGAAACTGTTTTTCCCAGAGAGTGGTGAATCTGTGGAATTCTCTGCCCAGGGAAGCAGTTGAGGCTTCTTCACTGAATATATTTAAGAAACAGTTAGATAGATTTTTACATAGTAGGGGAATTAAGGGTTATGGGGAAAAGGCAGGTAGGTGGAGCTGAGGTTACAAGTAGATTAGCCATGATCTTATTGAATCGTGGGGCAGGCTCGATGGGCTGGATGGCCTACTCCTGCTCCTATTTCTTATGTTCCTATATAAAGACTTAGATAAATTGGGAAAATGAGCAAGAATGTGGCAAATGAAATACAATGTTGGAAAATGCATGGTCATGCACTTTGGCAGTAGCAATAAAGAGATAATCCAAAAATCTGAGATGCAAAGGGGCTTGTGCAGAACACCCTAAAGGTTAACTTGCAGGTGAGTTGGTGGTGAGAAAGGCAAATGCAATGTGAGCATTCATTTCAAGAGGTCTAGAATACAAGAGCAGAGATGTGATGCTGAAGCTTTATAAGGCACTGGTGAGGTCTCACCTTGAGTAACGTTAACAATTTTCAGTTGCTCATCAAAGAAAAGATGTGCTGGCATTGGAGAGGGTCTAGAGGAGGTTCACAAGAATGATTCTGGGAATGAAAGTTATCATACCAGGAACATTTGATGTATTGTCCCTGGGTCTGTACTCACTGGAATTTAGAGGGATGGGGACATCTCATTGAAATCTTTTGAATGTTGAAAGGCCTAGACAGAGTAGATGTGGAAAAGATGGTAGGGGAGTCTAGGACAAGAGGGCACAGCTTCAGGATAGAGGGGTGTCCATTTAAAACAGAGATGTGGAGAAATTTCTTTAGCCAGAGTATGATGAATTTGTGACCACAGGTATTTGTGGAGGCCAGGTTGTTGGTTGTATTTAATACAGAGATTGATAGATTCTTGGTTGGACACAGCATCAAAATTTATGGGGATAAGGCTGGGAAGTGGGGCTGAGGAGAGGAAAAAAGGAGCAGCCATGATTTAATGGCAGAGCAGCCTCGATGGGCCAAATGGCCTAATTCTGCTCCTATGTCTTACGGTCTTGTATTGCACTGTACTGCTGCTGCTAAGTTAACAATTTGCAGGTGAATCCAAAGACATTCTATACATAAATCAAGTAAGAGGATAACTAGGGAAAGGGTCGGCTCACTCAAGGATGAAGGGGGGAATATATGCTTGAATGCAGAGAATGTGAGTGAGGTACTTAATGAGTACTTTGCTTCAGCATTTACTAAGGAAAAGGATTTGGAGGACTAGATTACTGCTGAGTGTATAAATATGTTAGGGTATCTAGAAGTCAGGGTGGAGGAAGTGTTGGGCCTCCAAATTAAAGTAGATAAGTCCCCAGAGCCTGATGGGATTTAAATTGCTTTTAGCACAAAGCATTTTGGACCATTGGTATAGGGACAGAAGCTGTTAAATGGGGAGGTGTTGCACCTTCGGGAGTTACTTGAGAAAGTACTGCAGCATAGGAGTGGGTATTAGTAGAAATTAAAGAATGTTCCTTTCAGAATACTGGAAAGGTAGAAGAGGGGTAGGTGTGTTTGTTGGTGGTGTCATTACTGTTTAATTGATAAGTGTATGGAAGTCTCTACATCTATGAAATGAAAAAATACCTTAGAACAAAATTGGCCGAATTTGGAGTATTGTGTGCAGTTTTGGTCACCACATTAAAGGAAGGATATTAATAAGGTTGAAAGAGTGCGGAGAAGGTTTACAAGGATGTTGCCGGAACTTGAGAAACTGCATTACAGAGAAAGGTTGAAAAGGTTAGAACTTTATTCCCTGCAGCGTAGAAGAATGAGGGAGATTTGATAGAGGTATATGAAATTACGATGGGTGTAGATAGAGTGAATGTAAGCAGGCTTTTTCCACTGAGGCTAGGGGAGAAAAAAAAAGAGGACATGGGTTAAGGGTGAAGTGGGAAAAGCTTAAAGGGAACATTAGGGGGGGCTTCTTCACACAGAGAGTGGTGGGAGTGTGGAATGAGCTGCCAGATGAAGTGGTAAATGTGGGCTCACTTTTAACATTTAAGAAAAACTTGGATAGGTACATGGATGAGAGGTGTATGGAGGGATATGGTCCAGGTGCAGGTCAGTGGGACTAGGCAGAAAAATGGTTCGGCACAGCCAAGAAGGGCCAAAAGGCCTGTTTCTGTGCTGTCACACATCAAAGTTGCTGGTGAATGCAGCAGGCCAGGCAGCATCTCTAGGAAGAGGTACAGTCGACGTTTCAGGCCGAGGCCCTTTGTCAGGACTAATTGAAGGAAGAGTTAGTAAGAGATTTGAAAGTGGGAGGGGGAGGGGGAGATCCAAAATGATAGGAGAAGACAGGAGGGGGCGGGATGGAGCCAAGATCTGGACAGGTGATTGGCAAAGGGGATATGAGAAGATCATGGGACAGGAGGTCCGGGGAGAAAGACAAGGGGGGGGAACCAGAGGATGGGCAAAGGGTATAGTCAGAGGGACAGAGGGAGAAAAAGGAGAGAGAAAGAATGTGTGTATATAAATAAATTACGGATGGGGTACGAGGGGGAGGTGGGGTATTAGCGGAAGTTAGAGAAGTCAATGTTCATGCCATCAGGTTGGAGGCTACCCAGACGGAATATAAGGTGTTGTTCCTCCAACCTGAGTGTGGCTTCATCTTTACAGTAGAGGAGGCCGTAGATAGACATGTCAGAATGGGAATGGGATGTGGAATTAAAATGTGTGGCCATTGGGAGATCCTGCTTTCTCTGGCGGACAGAGCATAGGTGTTCAGCAAAGCGGTCTCCCAGTCTGCATCGGGTCTCGCCAATATATAGAAGGCCACATCGGGAGCACCGGACGCAGTATATCACCCCAGCCGACTCACAGGTGAAGTGTCGCCTCACCTGGAAGGACTGTCTGGGGCCCTGAATGGTGGTAAGGGAGGAAGTGTAAGGGCATGTGTAGCACTTGTTCCGCTTACAAGGATAAGTGCCAGGAGGGAGATCAGTGGGGAGGGATGGGGGGGACGAATGGACAAGGGAGTCGCGTAGGGAGTGATCCCTGTGGAAAGCAGAGAGAGGGGGGAGGGAAAGATGTGCTTAGTGGTGGGATCCCATTGGAGGTGGCAGAAGTTACGGAGAATAATATGTTGGACCCGGAGGCTGGTGGGGTGGTAAGTGAGGACCAAGGGAATCCTATTCCTAGTGGGGTGGCGGGAGGATAGAGTGAGAGCAGATGTGCATGAAATGGGGAGATGCATCCTCTGGTTCCCCCTCCCCCGTCTTTCTCCCCGGACCTCCTGTCCCATGATCCTCTCATATTCCCTTTGCCAATCACCTGTCCAGCTCTTGGCTCCATCCCTCCCCCTCCTGTCTTCTCCTATCATTTTGGATCTCCCCCTCCCCCTCCCACTTTCAAATCTCTTACTAACTCTTCCTTCAGTTAGTCCTGACGAAGGGTCTCGGCCTGAAACGTCGACTGTACCTCTTCCTAGAGATGCTGCCTGGCCTGCTGCGTTCACCAGCAACTTTGATGTGTGTTGCTTGAATTTCCAGCATCTGCAGAATTCCTGTTGTTTGTTGTTTCTGTGCTGTAATGTTTTATGGTTCTATTATTGAAGGAGCAAGAGACAAGATTGCTGGTCCTTGACCAGTACCTTTGTGTCCTCTCTGGCCAGACGAGATACCAAAGGACTGGCAAGTGGCTGATGATGTACCTCTATTTTAGAAGGGAACAAGGGAAAATCCTGGGAACTATAGATTGCCGAGTCTCATGTCAGCTGTAGTAAAACTGCTGGAAAAATTCTTAGAAATAGGATATGTGAGTATTTGAATATCCATGGCCTAATTGGGAGACCCAGCATGGCTTTGTGTGTGGCAGGTTGTGTCTTATCAACTTGATTGAGTTTTTTGACAAGATGACGAGATAGATTGATGAAGGTAGGGCAGCGGATGTTGTCTACATGGATTTTGACAAAGTCCTTCATGGGTGGCTAATCCAGATGCATGGAGTCCATGGCAAGTTGGCTGGTTGGATTCTGAAGTGGCTTGCACATAGACACAGAAAGTAATGGTTTGAGCAGGGCGTCTGCAACTAGTTGAGTTCTGTAGGGATCTGTCCAGGGACCTCTGCTGTTAGTGAAGTATATAAATGACATGTATGAAAACATAGATGGGTGGGTTAGAAAATTTTTGGATGATATCAAGATTAGTGGAGTTGAGGGTAGTGTAGAAGACTGGCAAAGAATACAGCACAATATAGATGAGTTGCAGATATGGACTGAGAAATGGCAGATGGAGTTTAACCCAGATAAATGTGGGGTGCTGCATCTTAGTAGGACAAATGCAAGGAGACAGTAGATTTAAGGGCACGACCCTTAACATGTTGCTGAACTGAGAGATTTTGGGATCCAAGTTCATTGCTCCTTGAAAGTGGCTACACAGGTCGATAAGGTGGGTAAGAAGGCTTACTGAATACTTGCTTTTATTAGTTGAGGCATTGAGTTCAAAAGCCAGGAGGTTATGTTGCAACTTTATAAAACTCTGGTTAGGCCACATCTGAAGTATTGTGTACAGTTCTGGTCGCCCATACGAATGTTGAGGCTTTTCAGAGGGTGCAAACGAGGTTTACCAGGATGCTGACGAAGGGTCTCGGCCCGAAATGTTGACTGTACCTCTTCCTATAGATGCTGCTTGGCCTGCTGTATTCACCAGCAATTTTTATGTGTGTTGTTTTACCAGGATGCTGCCTGGTTTAATGGGTATGTGCTATTACGAAAGGCTGGATAAACTTGGGTTGTTTTCTCTGGAACATCAGAGGCAAACGGGAAATCTGATAGAGGTTTATAAAATTATGAGAGGCATATATGGAGTGGACAGAGTATCTGTTTCCCAGGGTTGAAATTTCTAATACCAGAGGGCATGCATTGAAGGTGAGAAGGGGTGGTTTCAAGGGGGGATGTGAGGGGCAAGTTTTTTCTTCAGAATTCTGGATGCCTGGAGTGTGCTGCCTGGTATGGTGTGGTGGTATCTGCACTGGACTTCGAGGCATGGTCCCGGGTTTGAATCCAGCCAGCTATTTGTATCCTCTCTATTTGTGCTGGGTCGAGTATCGCGGCTGGCAACTCAGCCTCATAAAAACAGAAAATTGCTAAACAAACAGCAAGGTTGACACCCGATCTGCCACAAGGCGTGGAGAGGAACAAGAAACGTTTGGACAGGCACATAGATGTAAAGACGATGGAGGGATATGAACATGGTGTAGGTAGGAGGGATTGGTGTTTGGGTGTTTTTGATTTGCTTTTTAGCTGGTTTGGCACAATACTGTGGGCCGAATAGCCTGATCCTGTGCTGTAGTGTTCTATGTTCTCTTAGATAGCGGACCCAAAACTGCTCAAAATACTCCAGGTCCGGTCTGACCAATGCCTTATATGTCCTCAGAATTAGATCCTTGCTTTTATGTTCTTGAAATGAAAGGTAAAATTGCATTTGCTTTCCTCAGAACTGATTCAACCTGCAAGTTAACCTTCAGGGAATCCTGCACAAGAACTCCAGTCGCTTTGCACCTCGAATGAATTTTCTCTCTATTAGAAAATAGTCTACGCCTTTATTCCTTCCACCAAAGTGAATGACTACACACTTCCCGACACTGTATTCCATCTGCCATTCCTCAGCCCATTCTCCCAATCTGTCTAAGTCCTTCTGCAGACTCCCTGCTTCCTTAACACTCATGGCCACACCACCTATCTTTGTATCATCTGAAACCCCGGCCACAGAACCATCAATTCTATCATCCAAATCATTGACATATAACGTGAAAAGAAGCGTAACCAATACCAACCGTGGCAGAACACCACTAGTCACCAGCGGCCAACCAGAATAGATTCCCTTTAATCTCACTCTTTGTCTC